>NC_026005.2:71481034-71571410 GCF_000442705.2 Elaeis guineensis | reverse complement strand
GGCAAAGGACTCGCTCGGCCGGGCGGAAGAGGAAGCAAGGTCGGCGAAGGAGTCGGCAAGCCGGGCGGTGGACGACTTCCGTGCCACCGACCAGTACCGGGAGGAAATGTTGGAGTCTGGCTTCGCATCGTACCGGGTGGGGTACGAGGACGGTCGGGATGCGGTCCAGACCCTGTACCCGAGCTGGACCTCAGCAGTATCGTCCCGCCGGGGGCCGAGGAGCAAGTTACTGAAGAGATGGCCGACCCTCCATCGGGAGGCATCGCCGTGGCGGAGGAAGCCGTCCCGGAGCAAGTGGCGCCGACTGCCAGCCCCCCGCCGATCGATGGTCCTGCTTCGGCCTCGACCCAGCGCCGATCGTGGTCGATACACCGGTTATCCCCGATCTTCCGTCGGTCGAGGAGATCGACTCGGAAGGATGATCGCGGCCTTGCCGACTTTTGGTTTCTTTTGTCTTTTCCTTTTTTAGAACACTCGTAATCGGGCTTCGGCCTGACTTTGTAAACTTCTTTTGACTTTGAATGAAATCAGTTTTTAAACTTAACTTTTCCCTCTGTCTGTTTTCCTTTCTTTCATGAGTTGTGGAATGCATCCGAACACGTGAGTTGCCAATTTATATAGGTCGGTTAGGACGTTCGGCAACCCACGCCGCCACGAAGGTAGGCCAAGTCCCGACTTAAGATCGGCCCTTGATGGTCGAAGTATTATGTCGGGAGTCCTTCCTCCGGCCGTAAGTTGGGCGCATTCGTTGAGTCGGAAGCCGGTCCGACGCATTCAGTCGGTCCTTCCGCGCATTCAGTCGAATGTCGTCCGGCGCATTCAGTCGAGGGAGCACCGATAAGTCGGACCCCGATACCCTTGTGTCGGGTATCTGTACTGCGCCTCGCGATATATGGTGGTAAGCCGAATATCTTCCGGCCGGCCGTAGCCCGGTCGGTGAATCGTGAATGCGACTGAGGTCGTATTGTACGATAGACGGTGGCAAGCCGAATATCCTTCGACCGGCTGTAGCTCGGTCGGGAGTCGCGACGTCGGTCGTGCAGGCATTTCGCCTTTCTTTGGTCGGGGCTCGACCGGCATGTCAGCCGATGGTCTGGCCGAAAGTTCGACCGTAGAAGGAGTTCAACTCCCGTCAATATAGATGCATCGGTCCTCGTAAGAGTTCGATGTGTCGTCGAAGGTCGAAGGAGTGTAGCTCCCATCCATATAGGTATATCGATCCTCGTAAGAGTCCGATGCTCACCGACGATAGGGTCGTCGGTTTCAGGCGGATACCAAGTCCAAGTCGGCATGTCGGGGCTTGACCTTGGTGAGCGCCGATCGTTAGTCGAAGAGTTAAAACTCCGAGATTTCAAACCGGATTTGTATTCCGACTGGACAAGTACAAAGTTCATTGGTAATACAACTTCAGGTTGTCGGCGTTCCACGTTCGGGAATGGGTTTCCCTTCAAGGGTCTCCAGTCGGTAGGCTCTCGGACCATAGGTGTCTGCTACCTTGTAGGGCCCTTCCCAGTTCGGAGCCAGCTTCCCTTGGTCCAGGGGCTTCGAGACCTCTGCCTTCCTCAGGACTAAGTCACCAGGCCTGAAAAGTTTTGGTCTGACTTTGGCATTGTAATACCGAGCAACCTTCTGTCGGTATGAAGCCATGCGAAGTTGAGCCTCGTTTCGCTGTTCGGGGAGGAGGTCTAGGTCGGCCCTCCGACAGTCAGAGTTGTCCGGCTCTTGGTACCGCTCGACCCTCGTAGACGGCAGTCCAATCTCGAGCGGGATCATTGCCTCCGTTCCATAGGCCAAGCTGAAAGGCGACTCCCCGGTCGGAACGTGGGGGGTCGTTCGGTAAGCCCACAGAACGGAGCCTAGCTCGTCGACCCAGAGGCCTTTGGCTTCATTTAGTCGGGTTTTGAGTCCGTGGAGTAAGGTCCGGTTGGTCACCTCGACTTCGCGTTGGACTGTGGGTGCCCGACTGAAGTCAGTCGGTGCGTGATGTGGAACCTTGCGCAGAAGTTTCTGAAGTCTTGGTTATCGAATTGTCGCCCATTGTCGGTGATGATGGTATGCGGCAATCCGAACCTGAAGATGATGGATTTTTGGATAAAGTCCTCCATCTTCCGCTCGGTAATCTGCGCCAGGGGCTCGGCCTCCACCCATTTGGTGAAGTAGTCGATGGCGACAACTATGAACTTTCTCTGACCCGACGCTGGAGGGAAAGGACCGAGAATGTCGACCCCCCACTGGGCGAAGGGCCATGGAGCGACGACGGGAGCGATTTGGCTGGCCGGTTGGTGCTGCACGTTGGCGTACTTCTGACAAGGTTCGCACCTCCGGACCAACTCGGCCGCGTCCTTCCTCATGGTGGGCCAGTAGTAACCCTGTCGCAGGACTTTGTAGGCTAGGAATTTGCCCCCCAAGTGATTCCCGCAGATCCCTTCGTGCACTTCTCGGAGAGCATAGTCGGCGTCGGTCGGTCCCAAGCACCTAAGCAAGGGGAGGGAGAACGACCTCTTGTAGAGTCGGCCGTCCATGATCACATATTGGGAGGCCGACCATCGGAGCCGCTTGGCCTCCGCGGGATCCTCGGGGCCGATCCCGTCGGTCAAATACCGAACGATCGGGTCCATCCAGCTTGGTTCGGCCGTCAGTTGTAGCACCTCGTCGACCCGATCGACACTCGGCTGCTCGAGGTTCTCCACGAACGTCCGACCCAAAGAGTCGAAAGCCGAAGTCGCCAGTCTGGAGAGTGCGTCGGCACGGGCGTTCTCCGACCTAGGGATGTGGAAATTTCAAAATACCTGAGGCGTGCTACGAGGTCCTTCACTTTCTGAAGGTATTTGACCATGGTCGGATCTCGTGCCTCGAATTCGCCCTTGACCTGCCCCACGATCAGCTGAGAATCGGAGAATGCCCGGAGGCTGTCGACGCCCAGTTCCCTCGCCATCCTCAAGCCAGCGAGGAGTGCTTCGTACTCGGCTTGGTTGTTGGAGGCCTTGAAGTCGAATCGGAGGGCGTACTCGGTGACCACCCCATCCGAATTTGTGAGCAGGAGCCCGGCCCCGCTCCCCTGAGCGTTTGAAGCTCCGTCGATGTGCAGTACCCAGGTGGAGACCGGATCTGGCTCGGAGACCGCGTCTCGTCCCGGGTCCTCAGCTCCCGACCCTTGGTCGGTTGTCGGGCACTCGGCGATGAAGTCGGCCAAGACCTGAGCCTTCAAGGCAGGCCGCGGTCGGTACTGAATGTCGAACTCGCTGAGCTTCATCGCCCACTTTGTCAGTCGTCCAGATGTATCCGGTCGGCGCAATATCGCCCTCAGGGGCTGGTTGGTGAGAACCACTATGGCATGAGCCTGGAAGTATGGACGGAGTCGTTGTGCGGAGACGGTCAGGGTGAAAATCATCTTTTTCGTCTCCGAATATCTGGCTTCGGTGCCGTGGAGCACCTTGCTGGTATAGTAGATAGGCTGATGGGTTCGGTTCTCATTTTCTCGGACGAGCACCGAACTGACCACCTCAGAAGATGTGGCCAAATAGAGATACAAGGTCTCCCCGACCTGCGGCTTTACGAGTAGCGGCGGGGAAGCCAAGTACTTCTTCAGATCTTCGAAGGCCCGTTGGCACTCATCCGACAAGAAAAACCATTTGCCTGCCGCAAAGTTTTAAAAAATGGAGGCACCTTTCAGCTGATCGAGAAATGAACCGGCTGAGAGCGACGATTTTTCCGTTCAGCTGTTGGACCTCCTTCTTGGTGTTCGGATGACGCATGTCGAGGATCGCCTTTATTTTCTCAGGGTTGGCCTCAATCCCTCTCTGAGAAACGAGGAATCCGAGGAACTTCCCTGAGGTTACCCCAAAAGCGCACTTGGTCGGATTGAGCTTCATTCGATGTCGTCGTAGAGTGCGGAAGGTCTCCTCGAGATCCCGAACATGATCCGGGATCTGCGCACTTTTCACCAGCATGTCGTCCACGTATACCTCCATGTTGCGCCCGATCTGGTCTTTAAAGACCTTATTGACAAGTCGTTGGTAGGTGGCGCCGGCGTTCTTCAGTCCGAAGGGCATCACCCGATAACAGTAGAGGCCCTTGGGAGTCACGAAGGCGGTATGCTCCTCATCTTCAGGCCCATCCGGATCTGGTTGTATCCGGCGAAGGCGTCCATGAAGCTGAGCAGTCGAAATCCGGACGTCGCATCCACCAGCTGGTCGATCTTTGGAAGTGAAAAGCTATCTTTTGGGCAGGCTCGGTTCAGGTCGGTATAGTCGATGCAAATCCTCCACTTCCCGTTGGCTTTTTTGACCATGACAACATTGGCGAGCCAATCGGGATACGTGGATTCTCGGATGAAGCCCGCTCGAGCAGCTTGTCCACTTCTTCGTCGATGGCCCTCTGTCTCTCTGGAGCGAAGGACCTCTTCTTCTGCCTCACCGGCCTCATCGTCGGGTCGATGTTGAGTCGGTGGGTTATTGTCTCTGGGGGGATGCCCGACATATCTGCTGCCGACCAAGCAAATACGTCGGCATTGGCCGTCAGCAGCTCCGTCAATCGTCGTCGTTCGGGGTCGGGCAGTTGAGACCCGACCCAACCTTCCGGTCAGGATTTTTCGCTATCGGGATCGACACGAGCTGCTCGGCCGGCGAACCTCGTTCTTCCTCCTCCCGTTGGTCCAGTTGTCGATCGTCAGGGAGCCCCTCAACTCGTCTTTTGAGCGGAGATCTGGAAGCATCGTCGGGCGAGCTGTTGATCCCCGCGCATCTCTCCGACCCATTTTTGGTCGGAAACCGAACGAGGAGATGGTACGTCGAGACGATTGCCTTGAGGGCGTTTAGTCCGGATCGTCCAAGTATGGCGTTGTAGGCCGAAGGCACTTGGACGACCGCAAAAGTTAAGTGGACCGTGCTTTGCCGTGGTTCGGTGCCGGCCGTCACAGGCAGGGTAATTTCTCCTTCCATCGTGACAGCGTCCCCGGCAAAGTCGATCAAGGGCATAGAGACCCTCTTAAGTCGGTCGGTTGACAGTTGCATCCGGGAGAAGGTCGAGTAAAATAAAATATTTGTCGAACTTCCATTATCACAAAAATTCTTTTTACATCATAGTTTGCTATTGTTGCCGAAACAACAACAGCGTCATCGTGGGGAGTTTGGATGCCCCGAACGTCTTCCTCTGTAAAAGTGATTACGTCGTCCGGGCGCAGTTTCTTCATCGGCTCCCCTCCCGTAGACATCTCTGGGCCCAGCCGTTTGGAGATCATATTGATGACTCCGGCCGTCGGCTGATTAGTCGCCGCTTCTTCAGTCGGCTGGGGTCGTCGGTCGGCAACTGGTTGGGTCGGCGGGTTCTTCCAAAATTTATCGAGATACCCCCGGCGAATGAGGGCCTCGATCTCATCCTTAAGCTGGATGCATTGCTCGGTGTTGTGGCCGTGGCCTCGATGAAATCGGCAGTACTTCCGACGGTCGAGGCCTTTTGCCTTCAGAGGTGGAGGCCGTCGCAGGTATTCCTTCCCCTCGATCTCCATTAGAATCTACGCACGAGGAGCGGAGAGAGGAGTGTAGGAATCATACCTGGGGCGTGTCGGCCTTGGAGTCTGTTGCCGGGGTGACTTTTGGTTTCGTCGGGGTGGCGAGACCCTACTATCGGTCGGGGGCCTGCTGGGTTCGGTGGGTTCCCGACCCTTCCTCCGCTTCTCCTTCGGGCTTCTGGGTTCGGCCAAGCATCGGTCGGAAGCTCCTTCATCCGCGCGCATGTACTTGTAAGCGCGCTCCAGCAGCTCGGCGTACGTTCGGAGGAGGGTCTTGTCCAGAGAGTAGGTAAATCGGGACGCCCTCAGCCCCCGTTTCATGGCTGAGATAGCCATGTCTTCATTGAGGTCCCGGACCTCAAGCGTGGTCGTGTTGAATCGCACCACGAAGTGTCAGAGCGTCTAATTTTCCCCCTGTTTGAGGGAGAAAAGGCTGTCCGACGTTCGCGGCGGCTTCCGGCTGGTGCTGAAGTGAGCCACGAAAGAGTGCTCGAGCTGCCCGAAGGAGTGGATACTTTCCAATCGAAGATCGGAGTATCAGGCCCTGGCAGCCTTGCAGAGTGTGGCGGGGAAGCCGATGCAAAAGAGAGCGTCGGTTGCCCCTTGGATCGTCATGAGAGCTTTGTAGCTCTCAAGGTGGTCGATTGGGTCGGTGGAGCCGTCGTATGGCTCCACGTGCGGCATCTTGAACCGACTGGGGATCGGTTCGTCGAGAACCAGTCGGGAGAGAGGTTGGGCGGTCTGAAAGTCGACGTCGTTCGAAGACTTCTGGCCATCCAACTGCAACTGTGCAAGCCGATGGTCGATTTCCTCGAACCTGCACTCGTAGTCGTCCGTCCGTCGGTGCTGAGAGACTCCAGGGGTGGAGTCTCCGAAAGATTCTGAGAGGGAGGCGGACGGGGTTCGCGGTCGCTCCTCCTTCCTCGCCCGTTCCAGCAGGGAAGGAGAGAGCTACTAGGACTGTCGGTCATCGCGTCATGGCCGTCCCTCCTCCTCTCCGTGGGAGCGCTATTGCGAGCGCTCGCACGGAGGCGACGGAGATCGGTGCGGGCGTCGGCGGCTGCTCCTGGAGGGCATCGGACGGGCCGTCGGTTGTTGCTGGAGGCTCTTGACTGCATCCGTCAGTACGATCATCTGCCGTACGATGGCGACGATCTGCGCCTCCGTGGTCACCGCGGGGTGTGGAGAGCTAGGCTCCGCCGCTGAGGGTGGCGGGGAGGCCTCTTCCCGACGGGAAGAGTGCCTCGCCGACCCGGTGATCCTCGATCGCTGGGCTCTTATCTTCGTCATCAGTGCCCCCCTACCTGGCGTGCCAATCTGTTGCGGCCAATCGCCTCGTCGCCTGATCGTCGGGGAACGAACGCCTGCAAAAAGGGAAGTCCACACTGATCGGAGGCGGCTCCGGCGGGGACCCTCTGACGGTCAAATCAGAGAGGTGACTGGGCAACAGTGAAATGAAGACAGAGAGCTCAATCGAGAGAGAGAGAGGAGCGAGCCTGTGGTTTCGAAGTCGAGAAGTGGAGGTCCCTTGCACTGTTGCCTTCTCCGATTTATATAGTGGAGCATGGTATGGCACCGTCATTAATGGTGCGGACAATTGAGGAATTGTCAACTCGCTGTAGACTGCCAGAGTCACCGTAAAAGTGTCATATCGCCGTGGGGCTGTCAAATCACTAGGGTTGACAATGCCCTAGGCGGGATAATGCCCCTAGGCGACAGTGCCGCATGTTGCTATCAGGACTGACAAGCTCTGGCGGCTGTACGATGATCGGAGGAGTCGACCGATCCTAGGTCGGTGGCCAGCTGAGTGGCGTCGGATGGAGATTCGGGCCCCTTTGTTGGTCAGCGAGTCTTACGTGAGTCGGCCATCAGACTTCCAGGTTCAGTCGGTCGGGAAAAGTATGCCCGACCGACACATCCTCGGTCGGTTAAGGGCCGTGAGTCGGCCGGTGATGGCGTCCGTCGGTCGGTCGGCCGGTCGGTCCCCCCGGCCCTCGGTCGGTCGGTGGGTCCCCCCGGCCATCGGTCGGTCGGTGGGTATTCCCCAACACCTTTGAACCTGGCATAGCACATGACCTACAAGTGCACATTGACTAGATTCCAGTCTAGAGTTCATCTCACCTCCATCCACAATCATGATAAGAGGCCATGAAGAGAAGTCCATTTAGCCAAACTTGAGAGAGAATTTCTGGAGGATATTAGCTCAAGATTTCATTTGGACGGCCAAACCCCTTTCCCGCCAGGGTTAAGCGGTTCCATGAAAATATGCTTATAGGATAGTACGTTTGTGTTGTCAGGCCATACAGATCTGGCAAAGCGTATCCATGATGATGTTGAAAAGATACACCAAACATGAGGAGCCCAATTAACCATCGTAGGTGGTTAGCCAAACTGATGTGTAGGTTGTTGATAGGGATACAAATGGATCAGATCAGATGGGATTGGATTATAAGTAAGTTAACCTGACTCGATTGCTTGATTGAGTTCTAATGTTGGATCTAGATCCAACCTAATAGAAGATTGGATTAGGTCAAATTGGATCCACAATCAAAATATTCGATCCAATGGATCATTTGGATTCTCGAGTTCATGTATAATCCAGTCCTTATTCAAAATATTTCGATCTAGATCGGATCCGAGTCGGATCCGAATGGATAATCAACAATATTATTTTCAAAATAAATTAAGATATAAAAATAATTTTAAATCTATCTTTATGTTAAAAATACTGATCGCAGAAGTCATAAGTCGCAACTTAAGGGCTCAAATGGGTTCAAGTCTTAATAATATACTACGTTCGAATCGGATCGGATTGGGTTAGTTCAGAGAGTAGAAAATCTAAAATTGGTCTAGAAATCAAAGGATCGGATCGGATTGAGTCAAAATTCAGTAAGCTTAGATCCAACCTGAAAAATAAAATGTGTTCAACTTTAAAACCTAATTTGGCCCAATGTTGTGCCTCACACTGACTAGCAAGATAGTTTACAAACAACATTTTTGCTACCAGACTATAAATGGTTTTAGGATGACATTATACGTCGCAAAATGAGTGCAGTGGTCTAGTAATAGATGCATTTAACAGCCTTTTAAGAGCAAGTATCTCTTGAATTGGATCAAGCATGCATCTTAGAGCTAAGAATAATCAATACATACGAGGAATTGGAGAAAACTCTCTGTTGGGGCAATTGAATCTACTCTCCTTGGTTTATAGTCGGTGAACCCGACTCTCAGTTGGTGAAACAAACAGAACCTCTGACCATCAATCGGTTACACCGATATATAATCGGAGATTCTCGATCAATTTCTTCCCAAAACCGAGTTGACCAAAATAGTTGGTATGTCAAAATAATCAATCGATGATCAGCCGATGTACCATAATACCGACATACAATTGGTACGACAAGATACCGATAAACAGTCGGTAGATCAGAAATCGCTAGCACAGAAAGTGCATAACGGCCACATACTATGATCATCAAAGGACTTTAACTGCCCATCTCATGATCTATAATGCCGAAATAAGTAGAACCCACGTGTCTAACCATTACAAATGGTTACCAGCTGATTATCTATAAAAAAAAGATAAATGAACAATTTTGGTCAGACACTTATGGGCTAATACTCTGCTACTTTGAATACTCTATCTGCTGTTCATCACTCTCCACTGACTTAAGCATTAGAGGGTCCCCGCCGGATACAATTTGGGTATGTGGACTTCTTTTGCAGGTTGCTCTTCGTTGGAGTTAAGCGCAATAGGAGATTGATCGCAACAGATTGGCGTGCCAGGTAGGAAAAGGGGGCTAGTGAAACAAAAAATTTTGGTGAAAACAAGAGCTCAAAATAACTCCATCGGCTCCCCCAGACAATCTTTCCGTCGAGAAGACCTCCCTCCTCTACCTTCAATGGCAGAATCCAGTTCTTCGCATCCTGTTATCACTACGGACGTCCAAATCGCTACTTTAATGCAGCAAATAAAAGTACTAATAGAGGTAGTGCATAGTCTCCAACAGCAACAGACACAGTAACAGCAGCAACCAGCGGTAGAGGAGCCAGTGGCATATACAGTGTCATCCGGGCACAGTCGTCGTGCTCCGTGAAGATATCTTTCTTCATCTCCAGAATGACAACCCTCTTGACATTCTGACCGAATTAAGCTACCACCTTTCTGACACTCTCACCATGCTACCCACCACTCACGGTGATCTCTTTCTTTTTTTCATGCACATAGTATCAAGAAGGAGAAGAGGTCACATTCACCTTCGACTTCTCGATCCTCAAATTCTTCAGGAGACTCTACTCCTGGGTTCTCCCAACAATGGCGACTCAATGACTATGAGCACAAGTTCAAAGAGATCGACCGCTAATTTATCCAACTCCAAGTGGATGGCCGAAGGTCCTCCAATGACCTTGGCTTCCACATTGCTCAGCCTCTCTTTCAGTTTATTTTGAATGAGCTGATCCCATCTCGATTCAAGATGCCACAAATGGAGCTATATGATGGCTTCACCGATCCAATTGATCATCTGGAGAGTTACAAGGCTCTTATGATGATCCAGGAGGCAACCGATGTCCTCTTATGTATTGACTTTCTGGCTACCATTCGGAAGGCTATCGAGCCTGGTATTCTGGGCTCCAACTGGAGAGTATAAATTTCTTTAAGCAGCTTGAACATTCGTTCGTAGCTCACTTCAGCAGTAGTCGAAAGGTGCCATAAACATCTAACAGTCTCTTCTCCATCAAACAAAGTGAAAGAGAGACACTGAGAGACTTTGTGGCGTATTTTAATATCGCCACACTTGAGGTCAGGGAGCTCAGTGAAGATATGGCCATTTTGGCCATGAAAAGAGATTTGAGAGGATCCAGATTCGCTTACTCCCTGAATAAAACTCTCTCTTGGACTTATGCTGAACTTCTGAAGTACACATACAAATACATTCACATAGATAAAGGTGCTACTGACCGACGTCAAATAGAAGAAAAAAGTCAAAAAAAAATTAGAAAAAAAATGAAGCTCCGACCGAACCAACTCGGCCAACAACCAACAAGGGAGCTTCACCCCACCGATGAAGTCTAAGGTCAAATAATTACAGTAGCAAGTATGACTCCTACACTCCTCTTTCTGCTCTCCGTGTGCAGATCCTAATGAAGATTGAGGAAGAGAAGTACCTTCATCATCTCTCACCAATGAAAGTACCATCAAGGAGTCGCGATAAAAAAAAATACTGTCAGTTCCATCATGATCATGGTCACGATATCGAACAGTACATTTAACTCAGAGATGAGATAGAAGCCTGATCCGATGAGGCTATCTCGAAAAATTTTAATGAGACCATCCGACTCAACTTTCTACTGACCGACAACCTTAGACATAATCTGTGGTAGTAATTGACAATCGACCAATGACGGGAGTTATCAATATGATTTCTGGATGATCGAAAGATTGGGGGGCAACTTTCGAAGAAGAATTAAAAAATGATGACTTGATAATAATGTAATCTCTTTTTTAGAAGATGATGTTCGAAGAATACAGACTCTCCATGATGATGCTGTCGTCGTCTCGACGATGATAGTAAATTATGATGTAAAAAAAATCTTGATAGATAATGAAAGTTCAAATGATATTTTGATTTACTCAATTTTCTCTCGAATGTGACTGCCAACTGATCGACTCAGAAGAGTCTTGACACAATTAGTTAGTTTCATTAGAGATGCAGTCAATGTAGAAGGAGAAATTACTCTTCCACTAACTACTGAAATAGATCCATGATAAAGTACTGTCCTCTTGACATTTACGATGGTCTAAGTTCTTTCGATTTACAATGCTATACTTGGATGATCCAGACTCAATGCGTTGAAAGTGGTAGTGTTGATATATCATTTACTAGTCTGATTTTTGATAAGAAGTAGAGTTGGAGAAATGCGTGGAGATCAACAATTAGTCCAACGTTGCTTTATGGTTTCTATTGAGAACAGTAAGCTTGAAGATCCTCTGTTGGTTGACAAGCTGGACCAAAGAGAAAATGAAGAAAAGGATGAGCTAACTGAGCAACTAGTTTCGATCCCACTAAGAGAAGACGATCCTATAAGAACAGTTCAAATTGGGTCGCAATTATCTGATCCGAAGCAAAAACAGCTGATGGGCTTACTAAGAACAAATGCTGATATATTTGCTTGATCGGCAACTGACATGTCAGAGATTCCTTCTGAAGTAATAACTCATCGATTAAACATCGATCCCAAAGTTAGACCGATGAGATAGAAGAAAAGATCTTTTACCCCTGAAAGATAGAAGGTCATCGATGAAGAAGTTGATAAGCTCCTCGTAGCTGACTTCATAAAAGAAACCAACTATCTAGATTGACTCGCCAATATAGTAATAGTAAGAAAAATCAATAAAAAATGATGGATCTGTATTGACTATACTAATCTAAATGAAGCTTGTCCAAAGGACAGCTTTTTCTTATCAAAGATCGATTAACTAGTCGATGCGACTTCGGGACATCGACTTTTGAATTTCATGAATGTCTTCACAGGCTTTAATTAGATTCGGATGGCACCCAAAAATGAGGAGCATACTGCCTTCACAACCGATAAAGACATCTACTGCTATAAAGTAATACCATTCGGTTTAAAAAATATCGGAGCGACTTATCAATGGTTAGTCAACAAAGTATTCAAGATACAAATCGTACGTAACATGAAAGTCTACGTCGACGACATACTGATAAAAAGTATCAAAACTTCTAATCATATTCAAAATTTAGAAGAAGCCTTCGATGTACTTCGACGATATCAGATGAAGCTAAATCTGACCAAGTGTGCATTCTGAGTGACCATCGAAATTTTTTTTGAATTTTTGTATCACAATGAAGAATCGAAGCTAATCTGAAGAAGATAAAAGCCATCATCGACATGAAGCATCTTAGCTTCAAGAAAAAGATACAACAACTCAATGGAAGGATAGCTGTATTTTTCGAAGTCAGCAGAAAGATGTCGTCCTTCTTCAAGACCTTACGATAAATGAAAGACTTTTCATAATCAGATGAGTACTAACAATCCTTTGAAAACCTAAAAAAATACTTGACATCTCCCCACTACTCACAAAACTAAACATAGGAGAAATATTGTATCTTTATCTAGCAACTTCCATAGAGGTGGTCAGCTCGGTACTTGTCTAGAAAGATAAAATCGAATTTAACGATCAATTTATTATGCCAGCAAAGTACTCCACAATACCGAAATATGATATTCAAGAGCAAAAAAGATGATCTATGCTCTAATCGTATTAGCACAATGACTTCGACCGTACTTCTAAGCACATTCGATAGTCATCTTGACATATCAATCCTTAAAGGCAATTTTATACCGATCAGATACTTTTGATCGGATGATGAAGTGGATAATTAAACTTAGGTCCGTTTTACAAAAGAGTCTGTCCATCTTTGAAGGTACCCAGTTAGTTTGATATTCAATATCGTCCACAACCATCAATGAAGGCATAAATTTTAGCCGACTTTGTTGCCGAGTGTACTGTATCCGACGATAAATCTGAGGACAAACTTGACGATAAATTGAAACAAATCGAAGGTTTCGAGGTCGAATTAGCATCGGTATGGGTGTTACATATTGATGGAGTATCCAATACTCAAGAAAGTGGAGCCGACCTCATCCTTACCAATTTCGAAGTGATCGTAACTGAATATGCTTTTTGATTAAATTTTAAAATATCAAATAATCAAATCGAGTATGAAGCCCTTTTAGCTCGCTTGAAATTGCTAAAAAGCTCGACATAGACAATTTGAAGGTTTTGACCAATTCATAGCTGATTATCGAACAAATCAAGGATGAATTTGAAGTTCGAGACTTGATTATGATGAAGTACCTTTAGAAAGTGAAAGATCTTACATCAACCTTCAGATATTTCAAGATTTCTCACATTTCGAGAATGAAAAATACTTGAATTGATGTACTTTCTAAACTTGCAACTACTTCATCCAACTTACTTGACCGAACGTTCATCGAATATCTCGAATAGTCGATTATCAACAAGATTGATGAAGTGCTACAAATAAATGATAAATTAAGTTGGATAGATCTAATCATCAAATACTTGACTGATTGAACTTTATCTGAAAATCCTTCAAAGGCCAAACGACTAAGATGGATGGCCTTACAATATGTTTTGATGAATGGACAACTTTACAAGAGATCATTTTTTCTTCCACTACTGAAATATTTGAGACCTACAGATGCTAACTATGCTCTCTGAGAAGTTCGTGAAGGAATTTATAAAAATTATTTAGGAGACAAATCATTGGCTTATAAAGTTCTACGACAAAGATATTATTGGTCCACCATGAAAAAAGATGCAGCTGAACCATGTCAGAAATATGCTAATATACAACATCAACTGGCTAGCTAGTTGACATCAATCGTTGCACTATGACCATTTGTACAATAGAGAATCGACATACTTGGTCCATTCCCTCCGACGTCTGATCAAAAAAATTTTTTAATGATCGTCATAGATTACTTCACTAAATAGATAGAAGCTGAACTCCAGACGTAGATCATTAAAAATAAAATGAAAGACTTCATCCAGAAGTCAATTATATGCAGATTCAGTTTGCCACATATCATCATCATCATCGATAATGATTGATAATTTGATAATCAGAATTTTAAAAAATTTTATGCAACATTTCATATTACACACAAATTCACTTCAGTCGGCCATCCACAATCTAATGGTGAGGTAGAAGTAACAAATCGAATGATTCTACATAATCTCAAAATCAGATTGAATGAAGCTAAAGACCTCTAGGTGGAAGTATTATATCCAATTTTATGAGCATATCGGACAACTCCTCACATACCAATAGGAGAATCGCTATTCAACTTGACCTATAGGATGGAAGCGGTGATTTCACTGAAGATTAGATTGCCATCAATGAGAGTCGAACAGTATGCTGAGCTAAGTAACTCCGAATGTCGAAGAGCCAATTTGGACTTACTCTCTAAGGTTTGACAACAAGCTCAAATTTGGATGGCAGCATACCGATAGAGAGTAGCCTGATACTATAATGCAAAGGTCAAATCAAAGATTTTCTATCCAAGGGATTTGGTCTTGAGGAAAGTAGAAGTTTCAAAACTTTTGGATCAAGAAAAATTATCTCCAAACTGAGAATGACCATACAAAGTGACCGAAACATTCTGTCCGGATGCATACCGACTAGAGACTCTCAATAGAATGACTATTTCTCAGACTTGAAATATCGATAACTTGAAAATGTATTATCAGTAAAATTATTCGTATGTGCAACATGCTTAATAGAATGATTGGATTTCGACTTTTTTTTTATATTCGGCTATCTACAAAAATGATATCAGATCGATGAATAATTGGCTAATATATATAGTGACTTTATCTCGATCGGATGACTATGAACGTCGATTCAAGCAGTGGCTACTTATGCCGACTTGAATACGGCTAAACAGAATAGTATGCCGATTCAACTACAATTGAACAGAATAACAAACCGATTCGACTTCGATCAGTCGAAGGATATTTGCTAAATTTCATCTATTAAATATTTAAAAAAATCTATGCCTCAAATTTAGTCGATTGACACTCGACTACACTTAGAAAAATTTCCCCCTACAATTCAATTGTTTGGTATTCGACTAACAGACAAATTTTACAACTTCAACTATCGATTGGTATTTGGTTATCCGACTGATATTCAACTATATTGAAAATAATGAGCATCAAGTTTAAAAGGTGACGTACAAAGAATTCCATACATAAAAAATCTTCAACATCTAAAGAACTTTTTTTTTTATTTTTGGGTAAAAAGGTTATAAAATTGGATCTAAAGTCTGATTACAAAAGTGAGTTGGACTATTATCCGATTACAAAAAAAAGAAAAATTTGTACACTAGTCACCAATCGGCCTCTTCCTTGGCTATGTCGGTAGCCGGTGCAACACCGATCTCACGGCCTTTAACAGTAGCTGACTTTAGTGTGGCTTCCTCCATAACTGGAATAGACTCTGGTGCAGCTGGTGCAGTCGATGCAGCTTGTTCAGTCGACACTACTCCTTCAACAACTTCTTCTTCTTTCGAACCAGGGGCAGTGATATTGCTCAACTCCAAGTTCGGATATAATTTTTTAATCGCATCCTTACTATCTTCATAGCCCACACAGTAAGAGACGTAGCCACCCTCGAAGATTTTATTTTTGAAGTCTTCAGATTCTTTGTAATCCTCGACGGCCTGCTCCCACATCCGACTCAGAGCATCTTTAGCCAATTGTACTTCCTCTTTAGTGGAGGCTGACTCTGTATCGACCAGAGCCAACCTTGCATCGATAGCTCGATGCTTCTTTTTGTTCTTCAAACTCTTTAACGCAGCCGTCACAATCTTTCCAAAGCTGATTAACTTCATGCTTCTTCTTTATTTGGGACCTATGAGATTTGATGGTCTGCTGTGTCGACTCCAACTCAGCATGGGCCAACTGCAGATCATTCTTGCCAACTCCAACTTGGCTCTTGCCAACTTCAGTTCCGTCAGAGTTCTCCTCTTGATACTTTGCCTCTCGCTCGATTGCCGTCTGAAGTCATTCAGTGGCCACAGCTTTCTCGATATTCACAGCTGCGACTTTTTTCATCCACATTCAACAAAAATCAATAATTTTTTGATATCCGCTCTCCAATACCTGCATATCATGTGCTAGCTGAAAAGAAAAGAAGACAAGTCAAAAGAAGAAGAAGAAGTGTAAAATAAAATACCAACTTACGCTGAGCATCATCAAATAGAAAGATGAAAATATTTCAGACATAGTCTGATCCTTTCTGCTCTCCCTATCAGTCGGAAGAAGTGCAGCTTCAATGAGTCACTTGGCCAAGTTTGGATTAGCTAAAGCCGACTCATCTACAGGAATTTGGACGTCGAAAAGCACTGTAAAGCCCGTCGATGAGCCATCATCAGCCGAAATAGCTGAAGCCTTTCTCTACTCTCCAATGGGTGGTCACTCACTTGAAGCCGCCATCCATTCGGGCATCGAAAGTGCCCAAGATAGTGTTGGCTCAATTGAAGGGGCTCGAGGTACTGTCGGCACTGCAGCAGTCGGTTTTGGTTTGGATGCAGATGCAGACTCTATCTGACCCCCTATCGATGAGATTATAGTCAGCATTGTCTTTGTTGGTGTCGGTACGATGACCGCGACATCATCATCTCTGTTTGATTCCCCTTTAGCAAACGATGCATCAACTAATGGAAGCACTGTCAGAGCCGACAGTACGATGACAGGTTTGGCTTCAGGGATGACTATCGACGGAGTGTCAGTCTCCCTCACTGATGCCAACTGATCGCTGTCGTTGGTGATCTAGAATAAAAATCAACTAAAACTATATAGATAGGGTGAGTAGGGATCATTTTCACGAGGATCTAGGGCGATTATCTTTTTTTTTAAAAAAATAAAAGAGAATTGATTGTAGAAGGATTAAAAAGAAATAAAATAGTAAGAATTTAATTATAAATATAAATTAATTTATAAAAAAAATAAATCAGAGAAATAATTCAAAAATTTTGAATCCACCATGCAAATTAGATTTATTTTCTTTTTTTCTTATATTGTAATATTAATTCGTGTGATTAAGATATTAGTATAGCTTATCTCTAGGAGATACAGACTGTATCAGTAGATTACAGCTCATCCTGTCAGAGTATAAACTATCTAAATTCAATTACAAGATATAAGATTTAATCTAACATACCACGATCTATCTCTCTAAAGTACGTACCGTATCCAAAGATCATGGTACGTCAATAGAGGGTATAGATCATGTAGGCTGGATCAATACTTCAAAAGAAAATAAAAAGATATAAAATAAAAGTATAATTTTATTGTATAAAAATTAAATACAAAAAAAAAATAAAATATGTTTACAGGCTTCATCGTATTCTTGGATTGAAAGGATTTAGCTATGCATCAAGCTCTCTAGCTCCATAATCTCTCAATATTTGATCCCTAAAGTTCTTTGATTTTTTTTTTCTATTTTTTTCTTATTTTTTCTCTAATTTTTCTCCTTCCTACACTTATTCCTAGGTCTCCTATTTATAGATAAATTTTTTATATTTTTTTGGTAGGAAAAGGAGTCCTAAAACCTTTAGAAAACGTATAATATCCTTTACATTAATTTTTGGCCGTCGGATGAAGTTTGGACTGTCCAGATTTGATCAAAAATTAATATTTTAATCCTTATCAAAGTTAGATCAAACCATAGCCGTCTGATTGTGCCTAAAAAATTAGAAAAAATATGTATTAATTTTTTATTAATTTCTCAATATTTTGGTACTTAGATTCTCAATTAAATCAACATCTATTTTTCATAAATATGCTCTAATTTTATATATTTTAAAATTATTTATTTTTATAAAAAATTTAATTTATTCATAAAATTAAATTTTTAAGAAGATGTTAGCACCATAAATTATCAAAAATACTTTCAATAAATATAAAAATATATCATTTATCACACCCCCAACTTAAACTTTGCTCGTCCTCGAGTAAAGAAAGAATTTAGAATTAAGTACCTTTTAACTTAAATTTTTGAATTTCATCAAATAATTTTCAAAAGAGCCACTGATCTTCAGTAGAGCATGGATGAGATATGTCATTGGAGTATTAATACTAATCAATATGAGAGTTAAACTAAAAACACTAAATATTTTTTGAATTTTTTCTAAATTATTCCTATCTTTATCTTCAAATTATTATCTTCATATGGATAAGTATATTGTTACTTTCATCCTTTATTTATTATTATTTTTTTAATATTGTACTGCTATTGAATGTCTTAACCCCTTAAGCTTTCTGTTTGACGCATATAGTGAGTTTTCAATCAATGACTCCCAAACTAGATGACTTTAGGGCACTAGGTATAGAATATCCCTCAGACTTACTTGCTCGAATCAAACAAGCTACGAGTTAAAACTAGCTTTATAATAAAGCTTCTTTGTCCTTCATACCTTTTGACGTGAAACTCAATGCTTGCTTAGGTAAAGAGATCCGGTTACTCAGCATGAAGTACTAGAAAATTCTTCTCTTTTTTTTTTAAATATGAAAAAATATATAGTTACCCTACACAAGTCTATAAGAAGTAAACTCTTCTTTGATGCTAGTAGAAAAATTTAGAAATGCTCAAAGAAAACTGTTTAAATTCTAAACTTAACTCCTTATTGAGTTTTCTTAATACTTGATTTCTCAATATCTCACAAACTCTCTAATCTGTACATTAATTTTTTTTTACAAATGCTTGGTTTAACTTAATTTTTAAGTATAATCAGGTACTTAAATGCTAAATACTAACTTATTTGAGAACTTTAAAAATTTAAAAATTTAAAAAAAAATTATTATTCTCCCTTCCAACTTAATCGACATTGTCCTCAATGAAGTAAAATAAAGAGTGCATAAAAAGAGAAAGAAAAGGAGAGATGTCACCTGATCTAGATGTCTTTTCAAAATTGGTGCTCCTTCCAATTTAACCAATATTATCTTCAAATCTCCACAAAGCAAGAATCAATTAACCTAAACAAAATGCAAAAAAAAGCAAAAGCAAAAGCTGAAACTGAAACTGGGTTGCCTCCTAAAAAGTGCTAAGTTTATTATCTTCAGCCAGATCAAATTATTGACAGGTGCTTTCACATAGAGTGATCTTTTATTCCTAAAAAATGAAGATCATTTAAAAAAATAAAAAATTTGGGTTGCCTCTCAAAAAGTGCTAAGTTTAACGTCTTCAGCCAGACGCTAAAAGAGTATCTATCCTATTCCTGTCCGAATCGTAACATGAGTTTGTAATTCTCTACGTGATTCAGGCTCTTCCTCAAGGTATTTCCTACTTGGGACCATTATATGACTTATTCTCCTGATAATTAATAATTCTTCCTTTATAATTAGATCTAGGTATAACTTAAGTACTAGTCAGGGTTTTAAGAGATCTAGATCTATATACTCGATGTGCTGAGGAAGTATTTCTGGATCTTCTATTGTTGCCTCTTTCTTTTTAAGTAGAGGTTTAATCAGTGTTATGAGGGGTTCAATAATTAATTTTGGATTTAGCTAAGTGTAATGGTCACTAGGTGTGGATACCTTATTATAATCAACTTCGAGTATCTCCTTCAGTTTCTCAGATCTGAATATTCTCAACTGATTGAACTGATCTTTAAGTTCTAGACCATTCTGAGCTCTAGGATCATCCTCTAGTTGGCTTGATAATTTATCCTCTTCTAGTTTACTAACCGCTATAGTTGATTGGCCCAATTGTTTAATTAATTGGTCAGTAGTTTGCATGAAATTATTGAGGGTATTTTTAATGTTTAAGATTGATTGCACTAAGATATCTAGACTCTTTTCTAATGTGTTGACTCCTTCCTCAGGATCTAAACCTAGTTGATCATTCAGTGTTTGGTTGGGCCACAGATAGGGTTGATAAAAATTATGGGCTCCTAATGTGGTATTTTGTGACCATATAAAATTGGGATGACTTTCAGACCCTGGGTTATAGATTGGTACATAAGGTTCATTTATATAGCTTTCATTGAATGCACTCTCCTGTATGAGCTCAGTTTGGGTTATGTTCATCAAATAAGGACACTCTTCCATAACATGATCTGGTGCATCACATCCAATGCACATGGGTGCTAGTACTTGATTAAATTGGATATGTCTTTTGAATTCTAAGGCTTCAATTCTATCGGTCAAAGCTGCAACTCTAGTATCTTCAAACTCCCTTGAATAACTGTATGCATTTTCAAATTCAGTGAATGTAGGATGCATGTTAATCATTTGAGAATCAATTATAAAATTGTTAGTCGAGAATTTAATTCTAGGTGGTTGGACAGAGCTAATCGAATAACACAGGTCCAGTAGAGTTCTAGGTTATCTATTAGAATCCATTTCTTCCTCAGTAACCTTATAGGCTTGTAGGTTTTAGATTGTATCTCGCAATTTTTGTTTTATCCCAATAATTTTTTTTTAATTTTTTCAATTTTTTAATTTTTTTTAATTTTAATATATGAGAGAAAAAAGAGAAGAAGAGTTCTAGAGATGAGAGTCCTAAGGAGTCCTAAATCTAGAGACGTTAGAGAAGAGTGTTTTAATTCGGGTTAAAGTTTGTAGGTTAGTAATCACATTATACAATCAATCCCAGCTAAGGATAATCTTAGATCTAGATAGCTCCTAACTTCCAAAGTCGTCTTTGAGCATTTTAGGTAAAAAACTAGCCACTCAACTGGCCAGATAAGTGTAAGGTGAAGCAAAAATTTAGTGCAGGGGCAAAATGGTAATTTTAAAACTTTTTTTAAAATTACTATTTTACAACGGAATTATTAATTAATCTCATTAATTAATACTAATTAACCCTACACTAGGATCTAAATATGATACAACAGCATGCATTTAAATTTGAAATTCAAATTTGAATCAGTAAATATTTTACAGTACTGTGTTCAGAACACATCACCTTTTGCGGGTAGTCGATCACCGTAATCTGATCACTGTCGGAGAGCTTTGATTGTCACGTCGCAGCCACCCAACTGTCTGGCCTCTGCGGATCGTCCACACGAAACTTCCGTCTGATCAGCTCCTCACGAATGCTAGTTCGTGATTTCACCCTTTTGATGGTAGATGTTGATCGAACTCCTTCGATCGATGTGTGCCGACTTCTCGGATGCTCCAGATTGTCTGCACAGTTACTTGAGAGGCTGATGGATCTCTCTCTAAAATTTGGTGGACTCACGACACTCGTGGCACACCAATCTCACTTCCCGAACCCTAGGTAGAAATCCTAGGGTACACACCAAAAATCCTGCATCCAATTTTCTCTCTTTTCTTTCTTTTTCTCTCGGAAGGTTTTGGACCTTCACCTTATGCAGAAGCCTTCCTCACGCCCCAAAGTTTCTCTCCTAATTTTTCTACACACGTCCCATCTTTCTCCTCTTTTTAAAACAACGTCGAACGTGTCTTATCCGCGTGAGAGGATAAAGACAAGAGGTTACACATTTGAATTCAAATCAAATTTGAATTCAAACGAAAACCAACTTATCCCTATCCTTTTGGGCGTGAGAAGAGAAGGGGCATGGCTATTTGTGCGTGGAAAAGTTTCATGAGAAACCTTTTCTCGTGTAAGTAATGTGGCGCACAAAATGGATAAGGATGAAAGGGCAAGTGATAAGTTATCCATTCAAATTCAAACATGCCTTGAATTTGAATGGCTAACTAATTAATTTATCCATCCATATGGCGCACAAATGAGGACGTGGGGAAGGGTTTTATGTGAGAAAAATTTCACGAGAAGTTTCTTCTCGTGAATTCAAATGGGTGCAAGGAAGTTGGGTGACGCAGGGAATTTAAAACAAGGTGGTTTGATTCAAATTGAGCCAACCTAGTTTAAAATAGGTTGAGCACAATTAGACCAAATTAAACCCAACATAATTAGACTTAATTAGGCTTAATAAAATCCTAATCAAATCAGGAATTAACTAAACCTAACCCCTGATCAAATCAGGGACTAAACCACCTTAGCGATTAGGTCAACATTTAACCTAATCGGGTCAATCCAAACTGAATCCAATTCAATTGGACTTGATCTAAAAATAATTACTCAATCAAATTGAGTTAATTAGTGATTAAATCACTAATTAAACCTCTCATAAATATTGAGTCCAAATCCGATGGGCAATCAGGCATCAGAGACCATCGATATGAAACCCTGATCAAAGAGTTCAAATTTCAAATTCAAAATTCGAAATTCAAAATTTTGACCCCGGTACCCAAAATGTGTGGAACTCATGATTAGAGAATCCTAATTCTCAATCATGGAGTTTCAGATAGATAAGACTCATAATCAGCCATCAGATCAGAAAGGAACCTCTAATGTGTGTGACCCCGCAGGTTCGAACCTAAGCCGGTAGCACAGGAACCAATTTCTGTACTAATCGAAGTGACCATCTAGCAATGATACCCGACGACCGGATAGGTCGAATAATCGCAATCGCAACATTCAGAACCTACGTGAATATGGTTACCGTATAATTCATCCCTTTTGACCCCTGTGTTTAGGATGACTCAGGGTTAAACTGTCAACCCTGATGATATCATCCGAATCGTGCTCAACTCAATTAGTCCTGTGACTCCTCACTAGGACTACCCTGATCAAGATTTTGCTAAATTGAAACACGGCTGTACACAGCTCCTAAACTGGAGTGGTCAATCCCATCTTGACACACGCACCGACAAGTCAAGTACTTGACTACACCCAGCAACCTTTCATCACTGAATTAGAAATTCAGGTAGTCCAGTGCCTAAGTGCAGTGAGTTGCTTGCAAGTCACCGTGGCGGTCTCAGGTCGGAGGGACATTTATACCCATATCCCATCGGAGCAAATCTTGACAGCAGAAATAGCTCCGGAGTTGGTCACGTTCAGTGCAGATGTACCATTACATCTCACCTGTATGCCATACCAGTGTCTCCACACTTTTTGGTTATGAGGACAACCAACCCATATGGCACACAACGACCTATGCTCGATAAATATTGTCGTCCTTGGTAACAACGTATCATTTGGTCGCGAACATGTTTAAGGACTAAATGACAAATCCTCCTTTGTCGAGTCTAAATAGTCCTAAGGACTTCACCACAACACAGGAGTTCATTAGAAGATGAAACATTTGTGATGAAAAAATATCAAAATAACTTTATTTATTTATAATTCATGTACTAATACAAAAGGAGCACAACCGTCAACAGGCTGACGATTGGCTTTGGGACACTATTCCCAACAAGGTTGGTGGAAATCTCCTCCGTTGCTTTTCTTAGACACCAACTGAGTTGGCCAGATAAGCGAATGAAACCAATTAAATAACCATCTTACTTTAGGATGTAGTCTTTGAACTACTTTTCTAGACACCAGTCAAACTGACTAATCCTAATCCGGTCTTACTCTTAGGATCCCTTGTCCTATTGAGCTCGAAAGTCCTTTGGGGCCAACGTCTAATTAATTTTAAGTTAAAGTTTAGGTCAATGCAATATGCAAGATGGTAGTTTGTGGGTCAAGAAAGGGTGATGAAATTTTTACCTTATTTTGTTTAGGGTTTGTGCCCTTAAGATGTTTTATAGAGTTATGCAATGCAAAAAAGAAAATGTGACCAGATTTGGTAGTTAGTCAAGAGTAAATTGATTTGTTTCACTTTTAGGTTTTGTGATTAAGTATCTTAATTCTCTAAGTAGATTATGAGGTGTCAATGTAGAGATTTTTTTTTTTTAAAGAAAGTAAGTTTGACTAAGGAACTAAGCAAGTTAGAAAGCAAAGAAAATAAGAAACTAAGAATAAGACTAATTTTTTTTTAAAAAAATAATCGTATCTAGATCTTCGACAATGGCACCAAAATTTTGATCACTGTCGTAGGTGATCAAGAATAAAAACCAACTCAAAGTATATAGATAGGATGAGTATGGATCGTTTCCACGGAGATCCAAGACGATTATCTTTTTTTAAAAAAAAAAAAGAAATAAAAGAGAATTGATTGTAGAAGGATTAAAAAAAATAAAATAGTAAGAATTTAATTATAAATATAAATTAATTTATGAAAGAAAATAAGTCAGAGAAATAATTCAAAAATTCAGAATTCACCATGCAAATTAGATTTATTTATTTTTCTTATATTGCAATATTAATTTTTGTGATTAAGATATTAGCATAGCTTATCTCTAAGGGATACGGACTGTATCAGTAGATTACAGCTCGTCCTGTCAGAGTATAAACTATCTAAATTTAATTATAAGATATAAGATTTAATCTAACATACCACGATCTATATCTCTAAAGTACGTACCGTATTCAGAGATCACGGCACATCAATAAAAGATATAGGTTGTGTAGGCTGGATCAATACCTCAAAAAAAATAAAAAAATATGAAATAAAAGTATAATTTTATTATATAAAAATTAAATATAAAAAATAATAAAATTTATTTGCAGACTTCATCGTATTCTTGGATTGAAAGGATTTAGCCATACATCAAGCTCTCTGACTCCATAATCTCTCAATATTTGATTCCTAAAGCTCTTTGATTTTTTTCTTTATTTTTTTCTTATTTTTTTTTAATTTTTTCTATTTTCTATATTTATTCTCAGATTTTCTATTTATAGGTAAATTTTTTATATTTTTTTGATAGAAAAAGGAGTCCTAAAATCTTTAGAAAATGTATAATATCCTTTACATTAATTTTTGGCTATCGGATGAAGCTTGGACCACCCAGATTTGATCAAAAATCAATGTTTTAATCTTTATCAAAGTCGGATCAAATCGTAGCCATCCGATCGTACTTAAAAAATTAAAAAAATTATGTATTAAATTTTTTATTAATTTCTCAATATTTTGGTACTTAGATTCTCAATTAAATCAACATCTATTTTTCATAAATATGCTCTAATTTCATATTTTTTTTTAAAAAAAATATTTATTTTTATAAAAAAATCTAATTTATTCATGAAATTAAGGTTTTAAGAAGATGTTAGCACTATAAATTATCAAAAATACCTTCAATAAATATAAAAATATACCACTTATCACCAACTGAGCCTTCGTCCGACTTTTCTTCGGTGCTCGGGATGATCCTACACCAGTAGCTGCTCTCTTTCTGGTGGCATGCTATCGAATGTCGATCGCTAAAAACCGCACCACTGGTCATATAGTTGCAATCAGAAAGTGAAATGACTTAGTTACAAAGTTCGAAGGTAAATGAAAAGTAAAATAAAAGACCGACTAAGCTATACCTATGAAAGTTCGGACTAAGTTCGGCATCATAGAAAGCTTGCTCTGTCATTAGCTTTCATTGTGCTGGGACTTCTATATCCTTCAGTTAGAGAAAGTCCTCCTGATCAATGACTTCAATCTGACTATCTTCATTGGGACTTGTTCTTGGATCTCTCCAAGAGGAAGGAAAACCCCAAGACGAAGAAAAAGAAATAAAAAAAAGTTCTTCCACTCGTGGATGAATGAAGGAAGGCTAGAGATAAATGACAGTCCCTTCCTCGGGTTGAGAAACCACCAACCCTTAGCTTTTGGATAAGGATGAAGAACAGAAAAAGTATGAAAAAGAGAAGGTCGAGGGTTGATCGAAATCATGTAACATAACAAAATAAAGCTGATGATTAATCGAATGAAATTCGAAGCTAACTTAGCAGGACAAAACAGTAATAGTCAAAAAGATTTCGAACAAACTCCAAAATTGAAAAATGAAGATTAGCCCGAAAGTTCTCCACATAAATTGCTATCTAATTTGGAGGAAGAGAACTTATCCGACCATTAGGACCAGGAGCAAAAAGCTAAAATTGCTTTGGGATATGATATTATTTCTGGAGCCGATCAATATTGAATCCGGATAAGGAAGAAACATTCACATTCAGATCCAAAGGATAATCGTCAACCGAGTCACCTGATCGATTATCCCGAAAAGGCCATCTACTCTAACCTTTTCCTTTCCCTTCTTACTGCTATTAGCTATCAAAAATGGCAGGAAAGAAAATCAAAGAAGACTAGAAAACTAAGAGAAGAAGGAGAAGCCTAACCTAAAACTAAGGGATGACCTGGAGACCATGAAAATACAAAGAAGAAGACTCTTAGACCCCTGAGGCTCTTGACACTCAGAGCAAACCCCTCATTTGCAAGAGAATGACAAGCATAGAGCAGAAAATTCAAATAAAAGCAACATTATGTATATAGTGAAGGGAAAAGGTTGATTTATGATCAGATCATCATGGAGCATCTAAAAAATTTTTTATAATAAGCTAACGAAGATTTTATCTTTTATCTAATACACAGTAGAATATGGATCAAATCTCTAAAGGATTCTGAATCTAAAGCCTCACAAAAGTTTGAACGTACAAACTCTTTACTTTGTGTGCATGCCAGGCTTCGCAGAAAAGTGAAATGAAGCCTTAGATCCTCGATCCTTCTCAAGACAACAAGAGAGGAAGGATGAAGAACTTTGGTGTGACGCCTCACACTTGAAAGTGGGACCCCAAGCCTCATCACGCCAAAGGAGAAGTGGGATGCCCAAAACCAGCATGCCAAGGGAGAGGGACCAGTTCCCTCTCTTGCACGCCTCCTCTCTCTCTCTCTCTTTTTTATTTTAGTATATAATCTAATTATTATGCTTTAATAGTTAGAGCTCCTCTCTATTTATAGATGACTTTTCATGACCTAATTGACTAGGAGTCTTAATTCAAATCAGTTTTGAATTAATCCATCTCTTATCTAACAAAGAATCCTATTTGAGATAGAATAGACGTCTAATTAGGTGTCCCCTTGCACCCATGCTTACATCCAAGAGGGGGCGGCAAAACCAGCACCCCCACCCTCCTTTGGTCGGCCATGAGGAGAGATAGTCCCAGCAAAAGTAGACTCGAAAGATTTAATCCAAATGTGGGTTAGTTTGAATCCAATTCAAACCTGATTCGAATCAATTTTGAATAGACTGTCAATCCCAAACTGTTTAGAATTTAGTACTAAATCTAACTTAAATTTTTAACCCAATTAAATATAATTAAATCAGATTTAATTTAAATTAATTAGTACTTAAATTCAATCTCTCATAGACTCTTTGGATCATAGATCAAATCTTATTCATCCTCAGAATTAAACCTGAACCTCCTGTCTAGTGCTAACTAGACATAGTCAACTATTTAGTCCCGTATGATCCATAACTTAATTCTTAATCAAGTCAATCTATTTATTCAATTAAGTCATATACTTTTAAATTGAACATATAGACTTAAGTCAATCTTTTCTTAAGTCACTTGACTTTATGTATGACTCCATAGATTTGAACACTAAGCCGGTAACATAGGAATTATTTTTCTACACTAATTGAAGTTACCATCTAGCAATGATTCTCGATATTTAGATAAGTCAAATATTTATAAGACAATATTCAAGAACCTATGCATATGGTTACTGCATAATTCATCCCTTCGATCCTGAATGCTCTAGAATGATCTAGGGTTAAACTGCCAATCCTAAAAGATTATCCATATTGTATTTCAATCTTTTAAATCCATCATATTGATTATCCTAGCTAAGAATTTACTAAATTGAAATACAGTGATGCAATAGCTCCTATAATCCGGAGGGATCAATTCCATCTTGATCCATACACAGACTTCACAAGTACTTGACTGTACCCAATAGCCTTCCATCACTGCATTAGAAATACAGATAGTCTGGTACCAAAGCACAGTGAGTTGCTTGCAAGTCACTATAGTAATCTCAGATCTGAGAGATACTTATGCCCATATGCTTCATGAGTTGCTCTTGACAGCAGAATGCTCAGTCGGTGAGTCACTTATTCAATGATGATGTACTTCTATATCTCACTTGTATATCATACTAGTATCTTCACACTCTTTAATTAAGAAGACAATCAATGTATATAGTGCACAATGACTTTCACTCGATAAACATCATCGTTATTTAATGATGCATCATTTGGTCACGAACATATTTAACAACTATACGATAAATTTTTTTTTATCGATGATTTTATAGTTTCAAAGACTTCATCACAACATAAGAGTTCTAGTAAGAAAGATGTAACTTTATGATGAAAGATACCAAAATAATTTTTATTTATTAATAAATAATTCATATACATATTACAAAATGAGCACAATCGTACAAACGATTGACTTTAGGACATATTTTCTAACATATAAGGCCTGTCAATGATCGGGATGGATTTGTTTAGATCAAGATTACACTAGATTTTGACATGTGGCTATATTAAAATCGATCATTGATCGGACGGTTCGATGTACCTACTGTCTGATTGTGCCACATCATCTCTATCTGAGTGAATGGTTAAAAGCCAATAATAATTGGATGCACGACGAAAATAGACTAGTCAGAATAAAATCTATCGGATCGTTCAATCGTCTAACTATCTTCTTGAATCAACATCCCAATGATGGTCTCACGATTATCGAAACGACAAAATGACTAAAGATTTTTTGATTTTTGAAGGAATCATTAATGTCTGCAGCTGAATCGGAGCTTGAGATAACATGTGACAACTTTCTTCGTCGGGAGTACGGGACAACTATTGGGGCAATTGAATCTACTCCCTTTGATTCATAGTCGGTGAACCAGACTCTTAGTTGGTGGAACAAATGGAACCTCCGATTATCAATCGGTTACACTGACATATAGTCGGAGATTCTTGACAAATTTCTTTCCAGAATCAAGTTGACCAGAATAGTCGGTATGTCAGAATAATCAATTGACGATCAGCCGATGTATCATATATATTGATATATAATCGATACGACAAGATCATCGATATACAGTCGATATATCAAAAATCGCTAGCACAGAAAGCACATAACAGCCACATACCATGATTATCAAAGGGCTTTAACTGCTTATCTCACGATCACATAGTACCAAAATATGTGAGATCCACGTGTCTAAACATTACAAATTGTTACCAGCTGATTATTTATAAAAGAGAGATAAATGAATAATTTTGGTAAAATACTTCTGGGTTAATACTCTGCTACTTGGAATGTTCTATCTACTGTTCACCACTCCCCACTGACTTAAGTATTGAAGGATCTTCATCGGACATAATTTCGATCTGTGGACTTCTTTTGCAGATTGCTCTTTATTGGAGTTAAACGCAACAAGGGATTGGCCGCAATACTCTCTTTATGTTGAGCTTTCCATAATTCACAACAAAATTCAGATTTTTTAACAATGAAAAATCTAGTCACAATTTTTTTTTATTTTTGTCATTACAAATTTTTAGTAAACAAAAATATATCATTGGTAGGTGATCACTAACCCTTTGTTTGGTATAAAGGATGGATTGGAGAAAGAATGGATGAGGGAAAGGATAGATAGATCTTCCATGACTTTTGCTACAGTGCTCCAAAGGACCGTTATGTCATTTCTTATTTAAAAAAATTCTACCCGTCTAATTAAGAAAGGATGGCAAGAGATGTTTTACCAAAAATTTTTCATAGCCGGTCACAATGATAGCTGGTGTGGATAATTTCTTCAAAACCTAGTGGCATTTTCAAACTTGAAATAGTTGGTGCGGTAATTGTTGAGAACATTAGGGGCATTTTCAAATTCACCTCCTTCCTCATTTTTCAATCATTTTCAAACCCACTTTCTTCCTCATTTTCCGATCCATGGCTAGTCCTTCTCCATCTCCTATTGCCAGTAAGTATTTAAGAGGAGGTGCTAGATCATGAGAAGCAAAAATTGATGCTCGTCGACGGTCGTGGAGGATGTGTCATCTTCTCGTTGGTGTTTGTCGGCGGTGTGTAGCAGCAGCCATGATATCATGGATTCATGAGATCATTGCCATATTGGTCATCTCCATTGGAGGATGTCTTTGCCCCCATTTGAGCATTGTTTCAATCGATCGATCGTCCAAAAAATATCCTCTCCTATTTCCCACAGACCATCTGTTCGATAAAAGTTTGAGCCACTTTCCTATCACATTTTTCTCAGGTTCTTTTATCAAACAGTAAGCGGTATCTTATGAAATTCTTTTAATTTATTTGGTTGGTTTTTGTCTTCAAGTAACTGCTGTCGTTCGAATGTCTTTCAAAATAACTTTCAAGATGATTGTGATTGCAATGAAATTCTTTTGTATGGATATGTTGTGGTTTTGTTTTAGTTGATTGCAATGGATGGGGTACATCTTTTCAGACCTCCCACCTGTGCTGCTTTAAGCTTTAAAGTTGACTCACTGTTGTAGCTTATAAATCTTTTTATCTTATTCTGTTTTGCCTGTAGTAGATGTAGTCATTTGTATAAAGTCTTATTATTTCTCCGTTCCTTTTATTGTGCAAAATTTTGGTGCATATGTATTTTTCTGGTATGCTGAGTTCTAGGGGAATCTTTTTATATTTTGCATGGTGGTCAAATGCCTTTGCTTTACCAAAGAAAAATGAAAAAAATATATATATATATTTTGCATACTCTTTTTTTATCCTCAAATCATAAGAAGAGGCATTTCTTACTTGTCAATTTGATCTTGGGCTTCCAAACTCATATCTTCAGGTACTCAGGGCCAAGGTATTTTACGATTTAGGCTATTGTCAAAGATTGTCTAGAAGTAGGAAAACCAAAATAGAAAAAAGAAAATTGGTAATTGTGATTTCAACTATCTAGTGAGCAAAAAAACTGATAAATGTCAATGTAACTCAATCCACTTATTGAAATTTATGCAGTTTATAGAGCAAACTAGTTTCATAAATTAAAAAATATAAAACTGGATAATTGTGCTAATTAAGTCACTTGCTGCCTCCTTACTTAAATGAGATATTGACCCCCAATTAAACTAGATACTGATAAACCCAAAGTTACCATATATCAGAGTATACTAGAGCAATTGTAAGGGTTGTTTCTTAAAATTTCAGCTGGCCATATTGAAGAGAAAGTTCTGGATAATTAAGAAAGGCTAAGTGCCCTATCTTACAATACAGCCTAATAGTATGGTACAACCCAAAGTATGAGTCCAGATGTTTTAATAGAATTGTGCAAGAAATATATAAAGAATGAGTGGCATTTGGTATAAAAGCAAGATTTTATATGGCAGCCAGTTTTTGGTTTTGGTTTGTATGTTCCATCTTAGTATAAATAAAACTATTTCATACATATTAAATAATTAAATTTTTTGAGCAATGGTATGAAATGGTTAAATAAATGTTATATGTTTCTTAGATTTTGATTCTTTCATGCTTACGAGTTTTTTGGATTTTAAATTTTCAAGTATATTTCTCAAATGGCACATTAGCACACACGTTATGTATTTCAGATGTCACTTTTTAAGTATTTTCATCTAATTTGATGTTTCTAGGTTAAAATTTCTATCAATATACAGTTGCACGGTAGAATCATAGTATAAAGTGAATTAATTTTATTATAAACTATGCATGAAATGAGTTCCATGTAAGATATTAATTTAGCAATAGATATAAGGTACTTTTCGAGATGATTGGCCGGCGTTATTGACAATTTAAATAGTGCATAGAAGGATATGGTGAAAGAGATGAGATTTGGTGGTATATTACATTTATCAGCGATCAATCTACATTGAGTTCTTTGGGCTTGGTTGTTGAAAAGATGTGATCCCATTAAAAGATTGATCTTAATCAACAATGTGGATATCCATATCACAGAATAGGATTTATATTACATAATAGGTTGAGTGAAAAAGGAGAGAAGATATTGAGTCAAAAGCACAAATCCAATCAAGTTTTAGTGGACATGTATGCTGTAAGTGGCACAAGATAGAACACTATAAATTTAGTTTCGTATTTTAAGAATAGTAATGATGGAGATGAATATTTTAAAAAAAAGTTCATGCTTTTACTAATAGGAGTTTTTCTTGACTCAAGTATATGGGCTGATATTCTTATTTCTACTTAAATATAGTCGAAGATATCAATCGTATTCATACACATACTTGGGCAAAATTCATCTTCCATTTTTTCATTTCAAATATTTTAAAGGTGCAGTCTGGGAAGGTAAAACATTTACAAGGGTGTCTTGGATTTCTTCAAGTTTAAACTTTGCATAATGTTTAAGTAATCTTATTATTATTCTTAATTTATTTCACTTAATTATTTGGCTTGGAATGTTCTCTATGTAGTTCTGATACTAAAAGCATATTTGAGTTTCTCTATTTGGATCTATCGTTATTTCTCGTGCATATCTTCTTATAGCTTACTAGACAGAGGAGCATTAGAGATAGAGAGAGAAGCATGAGATGGAGCATGGATGGAGCAATCGGGAGGTGATCATGCAGTTGAGTCTCCCTAAGAGAGAAGAACCTCTGTGTGTAGAAAAGAGATTGGAAAGTATGATGGCGAACATTATGGATCCTCAAGTAATATTAAAATAAACTTTAAGAGTTATACATTTATTATGTATTTAAGCTAATAAGATTTATATAGCAGAACAAGCAGATAATGCTTGGATCAAATGAGTCGCCACAAGATTTAAGTGCAGAGCCATCATGAAGAAGGGTCCTTTTGAAAATTGTGAGGGTATGGAAAAAGCTCCTTTGTAGGGTATGAAGAAAGCAAAGGTGCAAATCATAATCATTTTTAGAGATACTACAATTAAATTTATCTCTTACTGTGATCTTCATTAATCGCTGGATGAGAAAAGTTGATCAAGGGATCTCACTAATGCAAGAAATGTTTAGGTACCATAGAATTTTAAAATCTCGATATCAAATTATGTCATGAAATAATTTTTGCATTACGAATAATTAAGATCTATATAGATTCAATTTATTTCTTTGTACGAAATATTAAGGAAGCTAGATGATGAGGTTCAAATTCAACCTATGAATCCTGTACCAATTGTGTAGGAAGATTGGAGTCATAGTATGATTTTCTCCAGCATGCAATCAGAGTACTTCCATACCAATAGTGACACCAATTTTACTCAAAAGAAAAAGAAAGAGAAGTATTCTTTCACATAAGTTCTATAACTTTATCATCTATTGTAGCTTAGAGAGTAAAGATAAGATATCAGAGGAAGCTTAGTTCATACATAAAATCTCCTTGGATGGTAGAATCTAAATAGTATAGGAAAAAAAGTGGATAAAAGTATCGAAGAAAACTCAATTACATTATCTTAGTGGTAAAGTTGCATCAGCAGGAAGCATGTTACAAACATCAATAGTCAAAGAAAAAATGCCTAGCAATCCCACTAAGATACTTGATAACATGGAAGTTGGTTTAAGCTCGGATGTTTTAACATATTTGACTATAGTGAAAACTTACATCATTTGAAAGGGCCTCTCTTAGATATATGAAATTCCATGTGTTGTTCATTGAAAAGACAATAGTCTCTATAGACGGTGTTGAAGTCAATATAGAGTAAATATCTTGTTTAACCAAGATTGCATGGTTAAATGATAATGTATATTTTATTATTATATTTATACTTGCTACCTACAATCTATACTATTATTATGAATGTTGTGTAATTCAGGTCATGGATGCATACGCAAGGATGCTAGATCTCCAACAGCAGCATTCCTTAGGGTATGACAACCAAAAAGTTTGGATCAAAGGTGTGCATGTGTTTCAAGTGCTATCCAAACTTGATGAAAGTACAGAGGACATTATAAATTTTTTGATTGTAGACTTAGAGATCTATATGGATAGAAACAAGATGAATAAATTTAGACATGATGCAGATTTTTCTATATATTTGGAAGTCTACATATTTTTGAAGAATGAATAAATTTATATGTTGTAGGTCCTGTTCCCTATGAATACTATTATGACTATTGGTGGCCGGTTGTGTTGCATGTGCGTAAGAAGGTATTTTAAATTTTGAACTCTCTAGACTAGATCTTGATCAAGTATCCAAGAATGCTTCATTAGATAACTTCATACTTGTTGCAATATATTGTATACTAGGATGGTTATAATTCATGAATTTGATAATCTTAATTAATATTATGGTATCAATGCTGTGGCTAGGCATACAATATTATATGAATATGATAGTTAGATGTGCATATGATTTGGGGTAGATTTGGCTGATTTGGATGTTACATCATGGCCTTTTGATGTGATTGATTCTATCCCGAAGCTGTATGATGGATAGGTTAGTATTATATATATATATAGAAGCAAATATATTTCAGTCTTCTCTGATTTGGCACTATTTCTCAGTACTTTTTATGTATGCTTTGGCACTATTCCTTAGCACTTTTCCTTCTTTTGCTTCAGTTCTATATTTTTATGATTGTTGCTGTTTGTTTTCTCCAGGCTGTATTAGCATTTACCGACTATTACATTTTTGGAAGATGGACATCCTCAGTTTTCGATCTATCAAACTATAATATATTGGGAGATAGTGGCTGACATGGGTGCCGAGATTTTAAGTTATGGTTGCAATTTTGTCACTTCTTTGGTTTTGTCCCTTTACTGCTTTACTTTCAAGGGCCATCTATTAAGAGTAGTGCCGGCTTATGCTGGGTCTATTGTACCATATTTTTTGTAAGGCAATGCTGTGTAATATTGAATATTATTAGTGAATATGCTAGAACATTTATTGTGGATGTTGAACTTTATTTTAGTTGTTAGTATATGGAATGTAATACTTATAGGATTTTAGTTGAATCTTATAATGGCCATTTGGATAACAAATTTGAATGCTGTAGTTTGATATATTATTATGGATTCCATGGCACCTGTGATAGGAGATATGATAGGAACTATGACAGAGCTTTCCTTGTTATTTTTGTTTGGGTTAAAAGAAAGCATTATCACCTATGACATCAATCAGTTTGAATAAAAGCAGAAATTCATACAATGCACATGATATAATACTAAAATAATTTACATGTTGAGGGAATCAGGGCTGGAATTTATACATATAACCATTTGCCTTAGTTTTGGACATTTTTAATAAGTAAACATCTAAATGTTGGAATTGAAAATAAAATATGCAAGATTCTCATAGAGTCCATGTGTAGCTTTCCTCCCTTTTCACAAGCATGTGTCGAGTGGGAATCAGGGCAAATTGAGATTTACTCAGGTTCATAGTATGGATTTAACGATCCGATCAAGTGGATAGATATCATTGGTGTCAGGATGGGATCGAGCTGACAAATGGATAGGTATCATGGTGTCAGATGGGATCGGAGTGATATCGAACTTGATTCAGGTTTCAGTATAGGTTTAGCGATTCGATCAAGTGGATAGATATCATTGGTCCCAGGATAGGATTGAGTTGACATCGACCTAGACTAAGACTCGAGAATGGGTTTAGTGGTCTGAACAAGTGGATAGGAATCATGGGTGCCAGGATGCGATCGAGCTGACATCGAGCTTGATTTGGTTCGAAGCATAGGTTTAGCGATTTGATCAAGTCGATATATATCATTGGTGCTAGAGTAGGATTGAGCCGACATCAACCTAGACTTGGGTTCCAACATGGGCTTAATAGTTTGATCAAGTGGATACACATCATTGGTGCTAGGGTATGATTGGGCTGATCTCGACTAGACTTGGGTTCTGAGTATGAGTTTAGCAGTTCAATTTAGTGGATAGATATCATCGGTGCTGGAGTGCGATCGAGCTTGACTTAGGTTCAAAGCATAGATTTAGCGGTTCGATCAAGTGGATATGTATCCTTGGTGCCTAGATAGGATCAAGTCGATATCGACCTAGACTTGGGTTCTAGTATGAGTTTAATGGTCGGATCAAGTGGATAGACATCATTAGTGCCAGGATGCAATCGGACTGACATCGTTCTAGATTTGGATTTTGAGCATGGATTTAGCAGTCCAATCAAGTGGATAGATATCATCAGTGCCCAGATGGAATTGAGCTTGACTTGGGTTCGAAGCATGGAGGGCACTCAAATAAAATTGAGTTCCATCTCACTTGAAATGAACAACAATTAAATCATAATTGAACCATTTTACCTCTATCGAACTTAAAATGAGATGGACCCAAATCATGGTTGAGCCATTTTTAGCTCCATGAAATGAGTTAGATTCAAATCAAAATTTAATGATAATTCATGGAGGGCTCTTGAAATTAAGCCTAAAAATTTGGATGCCTAAAGTGGCTGCCTAAATTTTCAGCCTATGCCTCGTTTTCACTTCCACTCTCTCTGCTGCCTCCAGGTGCCCTCCCTCCCTTCTCCATGCATGCCCTAACCCCCTCACCACCTCTATTTGCTTGCCAACTATGTCCCCGCACCTCCCTGTGATGGCAAGCTTGCCGTCCCCATCCTCTCGCTCGCATCGATGATGTTGTCACCTCTATTCCCTTGCCCACTGTTCCCAGGCACCCCATTCTTTTCTCCATGCATGCCCCAACCCCCTCCCTCTCCTTTTCTTGGTGAGCCAACTTCCTCTTCTCCTCATTGATCGGATCATGGTTTCTAGTGTTGTCACATAAAATGCTACAGTTACCTGCTATTGAAACCCACGTATGTGGTTTACTCAAATTGCCCCTCTTTTTTGGATCATGGTTTATTTTAAAAAATGACAGAAGGAACCATCTAGGCATCCAACTTTGTTTTAGCGAGGTGATGAAAATGGTAGGATTTGTTTAGATCCATTAAAACCCACGCTAGAAGTTGTCATGATCCTGGGGCATCACAGTGTGATATTTTGGTAGTTAGTTTTTATATTTTTTGGATCTCTCTCGAAAGCCAAAAAGCAAGTGATAACTTTTTCTTCTGCCCCTTAAACTTCTTTTGCTTTGTATGTTGAGCTCATGATATTGGTCCCAGCACCTCTATTTTGCTATAGAAAAAATATTATTATAGTTGTAATATTTTGTTCTATATGACAGTTGTAATATATTGTGCTAGCCATTCCTATGGAACTGGCTCTTAAATCTTTGCATATTTGTTTGTATTGCAGTCAGAATATATTTGCTTTATGTACTGTATGTTATCTTTCTTTCCTAATATGGTACTCTGATCAGTAAGCCTTATCTCATTTATTCTGAGTTTAGTTTTGTTGGTCCAGATATGATCTACCAAAATATATGATGTCATTTTATGAATCGATCTCTATATGAATTTCATCTACGAGTTGGTTTAAAATTTATACTTGGCTTTGAATGAAAGAGGCCTACCATTGCAATTTAAAAGCTTCATTAACAAGAAGGGATGCCTACCATTGGAAGTAAGGTGATATTGTCCCTAGTTGATTGCTGATTCCAAATACTTGCAGCAACAATAGGCGATACCAACATTTGAGAAAGAAAAAAGATTGTTGATGCACTTTAAACTACTTAATTTATAATTCTTATGTCTATTATAGGTGGATGGCCTTTTTGTCCTTGTGGAAGAGGTGGGATGAAGCTTTATATTTCTAAAAATTAAGCAACTTACAAGTGTTACTTCTATCATTTCCCTAATTGACAAGTAATTTTTTTCTTCTTGCAAATAAGTTTTGAATTAATAGTCTATTACTAACATGATGATTGAAATTTTGTAGAATCATGCTGAAAGTTTTGTTTAGTTAGATGACTATAAAGGACCAAAGGTTGCTCGACCAAATGGTGTGATACGATAGGATCGAAACAAGCACAACCATAATAATGGAAAGTGGCTTGTTCTTGCTTATTATGGATCTAATGCATGTCTCATTTTCTTGTTAATATTGGTGGTACTAATTTTATTTTTATACATTTTATTTGGATGGTAGATTTCAAAACATCGCTTTAGATAATGTATAAAGCTATTAGTCATGTATGACCATTAACAATGTTTTATCTAATGAAAAATTATCTATTTGATAAAGTCTTATGGAAAATTCAGAAGCTGAAATTGTTGTGACTTGGAGATCTTGTTTCAGAGTGAAAATTCTTTGGCTTCTCATATATCATTTTTATGTATCATTTTTTATTATTTTGGGCTAATAAGTTTGATATGATTTCAATTCTTAATAAAAGAGTGTAATAGAATCTATTGTTTAGTCTATCTGAAATCTTTTTTTAAGATTTGACTAAAAATCTGCATTGCATTCATAAGCGCATCATTCATGTATTGTATTCCGAATGCTTCTGGGTGTATGGAGTTCTAAACCCACTTTCAAATCTTTTTGGGTATCATCTGTTATTGTTTCGAGCACTGTAGGATCACCACTCTTATTTATGACATTCTCAATATGCTCAATTATTTTTACACTACAACAAAATAGGTTATTAGCGATGAAAAAAATTCATTGCTAATAACCTATTTTCGTCGCTAATGGTTATTAGCGACAAAATTTTCGTCACTAATAGTTAGTCATAAATAATTACATCATTGATAATATTTTATGATAAAAAAAATTTCATCACCAATAATGGATATTACTAACAAAAATTTTCATCGTTAAAAAATTAATTTTCTCAAAAATTATTTACGATGAAAAATTTTAGTCATAAAAAAGAATATTTATGATGAAATTTAATATCACTAATAAATAATAAATTAATAATGATAAAAATAATTTTATCACTATTAATTTAATTAAAATTTTTTATAAAAATCAAATTTTTAAAAACTTTTAGCGATGAAAATTTTTCATCACCAATACGATTATTTGTGATGAAAATATTTCATCGCTATTAATTTAATTAAAAATTTGTATTAAAATTAAATTTATAAAAATATTAATGACATAAATTTTTTATCGCAAATAAAATTAGTAGTGATGAAAATATTTTCATCGCTATTAATTTAATTATAATTTTTTATAAAAATTAAATTTAAATAATATTAGCGACATAAAGCTTACATTATAAATATAGCAATTTCTGACATAAATTTTTATCGCTAATAAAATATCAATTATTTATGATAAAAATATTTTTATTATTATTAATTTAATATAAAATTTTAATATTTTTAAATTTATTAAAAATTTTATTTACGATCAATTTTTTATTGCTAATATTATTTTTTGACAATCAATATTTCATCAAAAATAATTCCATCATTAATAATTTATACATATTTTTTTAAAAATAATTTATAAATATATATTTTTAATTTATATTTATAATATTTTTTATAAATTAAAAATAAAAAATTAACTCAATAAATCTATAAATAAATTTTATTATTTTATTATATTAAATTAAAATTATAAAAAATTTGAAATAAAAATAAAAAATTACATAAAAAGGCCGTCAAGTATCGGCATCTGCAAAAGGAGAATGAGCTGGAGAAAAAGAGCACTCGAAAGAGCTCAGACCGAGCTGCTGTTGTCTCATCAGCTAGATCATTCGCTCCATCTGTGCCATCCGCTCCATCATCTGGATTTGGAGCAGCTGATACTCATCGATGCGTGCAACCAACTCATCAGCTCGATGCTCAGTCTACTGTCGATCCTCAGTAGCCTGCCTCTACACCTCCGTCAGTCGAGCATTGCAGGCAACATGGATGTCAGTCCTAGATGAACGTGAGGATGAGGGAGCAGTGATCCTATACCTTAGACTCCTAACATAATAGAATCTCATATCAAGCACCTGATAATAGATCTCGTCATCTATGGGTGTGGTCGAGTCTTCAAAGGTAGGCTGGGATCTGATGCCTATCATACGGTCCTAAAAATTAAAGTTATAGCTATTTTAATTTTATACTAAAAATCAAACTGTGAATGAAAAAAATAATTAAAAAATTTACAAAGAGCTCTTGGCTCCTCGTGTCCACTCTCCTGACCGTCACTGGTGGGTCCGCTGGTAGATATCGATCCTACCAGAAAGCTCACCACTCTTAGTATCTCTCTACAATTTGAGAATAATTAATTAAAAAAATTTTAAATAACTAGAGAATTATATACTAATTAGAAATTCCTTACCATCTGCTCTATGTGACGAGTGAACGATCTCGAATCTCTATAATGCGGTATGGTCTGTCTAGTCTGATTCGTGATGTTCTGGATCCATCTTCTCTGTACAGTTAGCAATCAAATTAGTAGATAACAAACTAAATTTAAGAATAAATGATTCAATCATTAAACTCTAAAAAAAAAGTTTAGATGTGTAACCTGATATGCCAGATCCTCGTAATGCAGGCATATGATAGTCCAATCATCCATAGTGATGCTGTTATAGAGCCATTGCTGCGTTGCCTCCACCTCATGATCCTACATTATATGATACCAATGCTGATGAATGTGGTGGTGATAGTTCTTGAAACGTAAAGATAAATGAGTGCCAATGGCTCGTCGCACATGATCCTCCTCAAAATCAATAATATCAAAAACATCCTATCAATAACAAATATTAGAAGAATACCGTACTAATTAAATATTCATAGTATAATTTATTTTACTTGTAACTGGATGTAGAAAATCTCTCTCTAAGCTGGTACAATGTGACGCCAATCGAAAAGCATCACAGGGGTATAGCTGCGGCATATGATGTCCAGCTTGGTCTGCCACGGCTCCACTATCCCCTAATGGGCCTAATGTAGCCGGATGATATCTCGATACGGAGATGCTGTCCTGGGTGCTCGCATCTCCAATGCTTTAAAGCAAGGTTCTTCGATGGATCTCATCCTCGCCTCACTACCGATGGAGACTGACCTAAAATAATAATAAATAAATCATTAATATGATAGCTATCCAAATAAAAAAATTAAATTTTATTATATAAAAATATAATAATACCACTCGGACCTGCCTCACTCGAATCCGTCTCATTGGGACTTGTCAGTGCAGGATCCTCTGATGATGGAGCTGGTGCGGTAGGAGAAATCGATGAAGGCGCCTCAGCCTTCAAGGTAGACCGCAAATGCGAATGTCGTCGTCTATCTCCTGATACCATACCTGTAATTTTTGACATATAAATGAATATAATATTAAATAATAATAACAAAAACTATAAGCAGTTAAGCATATAATAAATATAAAATAAATTTATACAATAAATATAAAATAAAATATAAGCAGTTGAGCATGCAAAATAATATTAACGCAAAATAATAACACAAAACACAATCCAAAGGACTCGATGATTTTTTTATTTTTTTCTAAAATATTTTTTATCTAAAAATTATAAATAATTTTTTATTTTTTAAAAATATTTTTTATCTAAAAATATTTTTTTCTAAATAATTTTTTTTTTAAACGAGATTCGGACTGGGCCTCCCATGGCCCCTATTCCCATTGTGCCGGTGCTGTCACACACCCCGTGCCCCCAGACTCGACCCCTGCAACCACCGCTCCCACGGCACCGGTGCCGGCACCATCACACACCCCACGTCGTCCGGACTCGGCCTCCCACGGCCCCCGCTCCCACGGTGCCAGCACTGTCACACACCCTATGCCGTTCGGATCAGATCCCGATCTGGATCCCAATCTGAATCGGGATCTCGATCTCGATCCAATTCAGACCATAATTCAGATTTTATTTTTATTAATCAAATAATAAAATATTTAATTAATATTTTATTTTTTTATTATTTTTTATTATTTTTTATTTTTTTCCCCCTCTTTCTCTTTCCTTCCTCCCTCCCCGCCGTCACCCACCCCTCTCCGACCAACCCCCTCCCCATTTCGTCGTTGGCCGCCGACCGCCCCCTCCCTGACACCATCTCCCCTGACCGACCTCCTCCCCAGCTCCATGGCGCCGACGGCCGCCCCTGGCCCCCTCCCCGCCCCCGTCTCGCCCCAGACCGCCCATGGACCCCATCCCGCCCCCATTTTGCCCTCGACCATCGGTCGCCCCCTCCCCGGCCCCGTGGTGCCGCCAGCCACCCACGACCGCCTCCCCGCCCCCATCTTGCCCCCGAGCACCCATGGACCCCATCCCGCCCTTGTTTCGCCCCCAATCGCCGGCCGCTCCCTCCCTGGCCGAGTCTCTTCCCCCGACCTCCTCCTCGGCCCCATGGCACCGTCGGTCGACCCCCTCCCCTCCTGCCCCCGTCTCGCCCCCGACTGCTCCTCGACCCCATCCCGCCCCCGTTTCACCCCTGGCTGCCCCCCGATCATCTCCCCACTGGTCGACCCCCTCCCTGGCCTCGTGGCACCGTCGGCTGCCGCCAGCCCCCCTCCCCGCAACCTGCTCCGCCCCCCGATGTCTCGATCAATACAAAAAAAGAGGTTTGAAGAACCTTACCTCCGATGGATGGCGACGGCAATGACGGTGCGAACGACGGACGGCGGCGGCGATGGGCTCGCCAGCGGGAAGAGAGGGGGAGAGCATGGAGAGGGAGAGGGGAGAGGGAGAGAGGAGAGGGGAGATTGGAGAGTTTAGGGAGAGCACAGGGAGGGAGAGGGGAGAGGGAAAGAAGAGAGGAGAGGGGAGAGGGGAGGGAGGGAAGTGGGTTTGACGCGATGGGATGTTGAGTTGATGAAAATTATTAGTGACAAAAATTTTTGTCACTAATATTATTATTAGCGATGGTATTTTTTTCATCGTCAATAATTTCTGTCAAAAAAAAATTTTCATTAAAAAAAATTTCTTCAAAAAAAATATTTACAATGAAAATATGATTTTCATCGCTAATAATTTTTGTTAAAAATAAAATTCTCACTAAAATTTTTTTTTTCTAAAAATTATTAGCGATAAAATAAAAAATTTTATCGTTAATAAATTATTAGCAATAAAAAAAATTATATTCATCACCAATAATTCTCGCCAAAAAAATACTCACAATAAAAATTTAAAAAAAATTATTGACGATGAAAAATATTTTCATCGTTAATAAATTTATTAGCAATAAAAATTTTATTTTCATCGCTAATAATTTAAAAAAAAATATTAAAATAATTTATCAAAAAAATTATTAGCAATGAAAGATTTCATCGTTAATAATCTTTTTAGCAATGCAAATTTAAATTTCATCGCAAATAATTTTTACAAAAAAATATTCCCCACTAAAAGTACCTTCTCAGGTATATTTACGAATTCTAGCAATCTTGAGATATGTTCATGCCAATCAAAATTTATGAAGATTGCAGATCTATGCAGAAGAATGAGATGAATATGAGACAATCATGATATGCGTTAATTTGATTCTCCTTGATCACAAAAATAAGACAAGTTCTCTGATATTCTGCTCCAATCAAATACAATTTATAATTAAAAAAATCAAACTAATTAGATTTATTTTTTTGATGGCAGCACTGCTATGAATTGATCGAAAGATTTGAATGGACATCCGAACTCAAATTTAATCTGCGAGCAGCTAAGATCCTTGAGATCTGATGCAAAAGGAGCATATTAGAAAGGATAATACCTCCTCAAAAGTATATCAATCTCAGGATAAATTTTGAACTGGATAGCAATCATAAGAGTTCAGTTAATTAGAGAGTATCTGCGATAAACAATCATCTCATACCAAGATCATGAATGTACTCTTAAAAAATAATACTGAAGGACCCAGCAAAGGCCTTCTGTATATTTTTCAACCTATATAAATGCAAAAAAGGCATTAAACAATAAAAACCGAAATGACAGAATAGTTATAATAAACCAAATAAATAATTTATAATTTTTATATTTTTTAAATTTTATATTTTTTTTCATTTCTTTTGAAGGATATATTGATACTATAAATTAAAACCTGTAGAATATTATTCTTTCGGACTTCTATTTCACTGCTCTATAGAAAGAAAGCAATAATTCTCTATAAAATAAGAGGAAATGGGGGAGCATTTAAACTTAAATTCAAAGACAGGGTCTAAGCCTTAAGAGTAAACTTACCTTATTATGCCACCATGTGAATAATTTTTTTTGCGAATTATATTTTAACGTATAAAGATCCTATATCATCTCCTTTCTACATTCTTAGGCAGATACAAGACTTTTATATTTTGTGATCTCTGGTCAGTCCATAGAACCAACAACCTATACAAAATTGAGCAATGAAACAGATTCAAAGATTGGCTAAACTTTTTTGAGATGATTTAGAAGTAAATGACACAATTTAGTTCATCGAACAGTTGATAAAGTTTTATTCTTTATACTTTTGAAAGTTGATATTTTTTTTGAATCAAATTCTTTGTGTTTAATTTTCTGAGGCAGTTTACTCCTGGATCTTATAGACGGTTGATTCAGTTATGGATAAAAAATTTTGTTGCATCATCCAACAAAATTTGAATATTGGAAGAATAATTCTTTTTCAGTGTCGAAAGTTATTTTTTTAAATTTTAAATTTTTTAATTATTAGCTATGAAATTGTTTCGTCGTAAATAATGAAGTATTTATAATAAAAATCATTATCCATCACAAATAGTCAATTATTTATGATATTTTTATCATTTCATAAAAAATAATCCATAATTTTTATATTTTTTTAAATTTTTTATTTTTTCATAATATTGACAATAAAAATATTTTCATCATAAATAATCGACTATTTACGATAGAAAATGAGTTTTCAAAGCAAATACTAAGTTATTTATGATGAAATATTTTTATCACAAATAATCTATAATTTTTATATTTTTTAAATTTTTTATTTTTTAAAAAATATTGATGATAAAAATATTTTTATCATAAATAATTAGCTATTTATGATGAAAAATAAATTTTTATCACAAATAATCTATAATTTTTAAATTTTTTAAATTTTTATTTTTTTCAAATATTAACGATCAAAAATCTTTTTCATAAATAATTAAATATTTATAATAAAATTTTTTTATCATAAATATTCAATTATTTATGATGTAATATTTTATCATAAATAATCAGTAATTTTTAAAGTTTCTCATTTCTTTTTTGAATATTAGCGATGAAGAATTTTTGTCATAAATAATTTAATATTTGTGATGAAAAAAGCTTTTTATTATAAATACTCAATTATTTATTATATAATATTTTTATCATAAATAATCTATAATTTTTAAAGTTTTAAAATTTTTCATTTTTTTGTAAATACTAGTGATGAAAATTTTTTGTTATAAATAATTATGTATTTACAATAAAATTTTTTTATCATAAATACTAATATTATTTATAACATAATATTTTTATCATAAATAATCTATAATTTTTAAATTTTTTTAAATTTTTATTTTTTTAAATGTTAGCGATGAAAACTTTTCATCATAAATAATTGAGTATTTGTGATAAAAAAAATTTATCATAAATACTAAATTAATTATGATGTAATATTTTCATTATAAATAATCTATAATTTTTAAATTTTTTATTTTTTAAATATTAGCGATAAAAATTTTTATCATAAATAATTGAGTTTTTGTGATGAAAAAAATTTTTCATCAGAAGTACTCAGTTATTTATGATATAATATTTTTATCATAAATAATTTATAATTTTTTTATTTTTTTATTTTTTTATATGTTAACGATAAAAATTTTTTATCAAAAAAAATTTTCTTCATAAGTATTTAATTATTTACATCATAATTTTCATCGTAAATAGTCTATAATTTTTAAATTTTTTATTTTTTTAAATATTAATGATGAAAATTTTTTATCATAAATAATTAAGTATTTATGATGAAAAAAGTTTTTTATCACAAATACTCAATTATTTATGACATAATATTTTTATCATAAATAATCTATTATTTTTAAATTTTTTATTTCTTTTATTTTTTTTTAAATATTAGTTATGAAATATTTTTGTTAGGAGTAATATTATTTTTGATAAAAAAATATTTTCTATCATAAATATTTAGATTATTTATGATGAAAATATTTTTATTATGAATATTTAAAAATTTAAAATTAAAATAAATATTTTATTATTTATGATGAAGATAATCATCACAAATAATAAGTATTTATGATAAAATTTATTTTTTATCACTAATATAAAATTATTTATGATAAAAATTATTTTCATCATAAATATTTTATTACTTATGATGAATTTAATTTTTCATATAAATACCTTTATTATCGATAAAAATATTTTTATCGTAAATAATTTTATCATAAAAACTCTTTTTTCTTGTAGTGCTATACGATGGATGCGGATGTTGTAATTTAGATTAATCTATTTGTTATGGCTAGTAGATGGATGGTATCTCTTGAATGGAGTTATTATGCAGATTCTTGGATATTGCTCTACTGTACGTGCCCTTCTTTATCTTGACAATTTCAAGGCTTATAAGAAGGCTCCCAAGAACCTATCCTAATCATGTTGATGAATAGAATGGGTTTGCAACAAACTAATGACTTGAAAATTGATCTTAATCGAGTCCTAGCACAACCTAATTTTAGCGCTGGTCATTGCCAACCAATTTTTTTTATTATTTTATTTTTTCTTGCATTGATTTTTTTTCATGTTTTAGATATAATTCATGTCAAACAAAATAAATCTCGCTTCCAAAAAATTCTTGGGCTTGGATGCTTGTAACTAGTCATAAATAAAGGGTCCATATTCTCAAATGCTATAAGATTATTCATCTCTCAGAAATATATATCTTATTGCTATATCAGTACCACGCCAACAGATCTATTACAAATATACTTTAAAAGCTTATATTAATTATGATTTTAGAAAGAATATCTAAAATCATTGTGCCACTTTTCCTCCCCTTTTTTGTCTAGCAACATATAACTAAATTATTAGAATAAATATAATCCTTACAATTACAACACTGGAGAACTCTAACCATAACTAACAAACTCTGCTTAGCTGCTAAATGAAGCTAATGAAGATATCAAAGATGACCAAACAAATATGTTTTATTACAATTAAGAAACTATGGAGGATTAAAAAAATATATTAAATTGCAGAGTTGATAACATCTCAAGCATGAAATCTTGTTATATGTTACTGATTTCTTGAATAGGTGATGGATGTAGACTAACTGAAGTCCACTAACATATGCTAGCACGAAGTACTCCATCATTATATAGAAGATAAGGTGCTTTCTAGTACTCTTATTTACTGTGGCATATAAAAGAACTAGTGAAGGTAAGAAATGCTTCCTAATTTTCTAACTAAATGCTTTAGCAAAGAATGATTAGTGGACAACATAATACCATTTGTAATACTACCAGTATACAATACTATTACTCAACAAGAAGTTTATTTGCGAGTAATAAAAGAAAAAAATAATATTTTTGCAAACAATAATTGCAAAATGAACCATAAATATAATGAACCATACAATATCAATAGCAGCAATAGATATTACTTTATCCATGATATCGATTCATCTCATCACAAAAAAAAAAGGTTGTCATTAGCAGCAATATTAAAAAAAATTATGTAAAGTAATTTCAAAGATTGACCACATTGGTAAGTGATTACGCAATATATTACCTCTGCACAGCTATGTATTGTATGACTATGCTCTTGCAATGTCCACATCGATACTTTCGTATTTCAAGATGAGACTTCAAGTATTTTTTTGGTGCGCCTGTGCTACTCACTGAAAGAGGATCAAAGATCTTATAAGAAGTAATATTATTTCCATCAAGATGATCTTCAAGATGGAAACTTAAAAACTTGAGATTATTCTGAATGCTTAAATGCTTTCATTGATTATCTACTATTGCTAACATCTCATCATAGTGCTCTTCGAACTTGTATACTTCATAAAATAGCTAGTTTCTTATTCTCATCAAATACTAATTTTTAATCAATTGTTAGGATGTATGATGCATGTCTACATGCCTGTTTGATGGGATCCCTATTTTGGCATTTTTTATGTAATGAGACCATATACAGCATAAAAAAAATTTTGTGTATCCCAATTGATTCAAAACAACAAAAATATGACTATAAAATATGCTCTTTATTTGTAATTTCAAGCAACTGCATGTAATATTTTCAATAACATTATCAAATATGCAATCAACCGTGGCTATAATTTCATCATCTTTTACTATCATTAAGGCTATTGAAGGAGGAAAATCTATGACATTGGTAATGTCATAATATCTTATCCTTAAAATTTTTTTTATAGAAACTCAAATACTACAAGGGTGTATATATTTGCAGCATCTATCTCTAATTCTTTTAAATTTGTGCAACAAACAGAAAATGATTATGATGCTCTACAATCATCATGAGCCTTATTTCAATGCAATCTTGATATCCATAGTTCATAATGATCAATGAGATCTTTCAAGTACATCTTTCGATCAAGATATCTGTAAAGACTAAAGTTTAGACTCTTACTTCGCTATGCACTTGTATATCTAAAAAAATTTATCCTTGAGGATAGACTGCAGCCCAATATTTCTTAATTTTGTATACTATCTTCATATATTCATGGTCCTCACTGATCTCATAGTTCACAACAACTTCATTCTATTTAATCTCAAATTGAACTGCATCTGTCAAATATTAGACTTCTAATATCAGATAAAATAGCAAGATTTTTTATATAATTAGACAACTTTCTGAGTATATGTCAACTACATAAGTGATGAACGGTATTTGAAAGTATGCTCTTGATTGATTTACACATTGCATGATCACCATCTGTAATGACAGACTTTGGATGATTTTGATATATTGCTTTCAAAAATATTGATAACAACCACTTGTAGCTTTCAACAGTCTCATTAGAAATAGCTTCACATCCAAAAATTATAGTTTTGTGATGATGATTTTTTTCAATAAAAATAATAAAAGGCATGGAGTAACAATTAGTATGATAAGTACTGTCAGATATCAGTATATCTCCAAATGCATTATAATCAAGATGAGATTGAGTGTCATACCAAAATAAATTAGTCAAATAGCCTTCACAATCTGTTTCATAATTATAAAAGAATTTTTTAGCATCTTTACTGCATACCTTCATATAATTTACTGTCTCCTCAGCAGCTCCTTGAAGAATCTATTTTTTAATATTTTGATCTTGAAAATTATAAAGATCTTTTGTTATAAAATCCAAATACTCATATGCATCTTCTCTATGATCCATAAAATTTAAAATTTTATTTTTACGAATATCTATAGCTGTTAAGTTAGAAATTTCTATCTTTCTAGTATCATCTATGTTACAATGTGATCTAAGAAATGAAACTTTATTTGTTTCTGCTAACTAATGATTATGTTCTTCATTAAAATCAAGAACAAATAATTTTTCTATATTCGGATCTAGATAAATTATCAATTGTATAGGAAAATTATATCTAGTGAGAGCTCATGTTTTTCTTTCTCTTTCTATTCTACTCATATACTTCTCATCTTGTAATTCTTCTCTTGAGTAAATAAACTATTTTTAGATTAAAGCATTGGATTTCAAATCATGTAATACTTTATCTTTTTTAATGCTAAACCCATGATACTTAGCATATATATTGAAAAATTAATAATCTTACTCTTCTGATAAAAAGATCATTAGGATAATATCTTCAAATATAATATACTATGGATTAACAGAATTATACTAAGTTAAATCTTTGTTAACTTTATCAATGGGCATCTTACTTTTTAATACAAAACTACTTTCCATAAATTGATATTGTAAATTTATTTATTGAATGATAAAAAAAGATCAAAAAAAGTACATAATTGTGTAAATTTAATAACAAAATCTTCTTCAAATAATTATGATACTAATCATGTACTTCAAGAGTGGATGTAGAATTTTTAAAATATTCATAATAAAGGAATCATCTTTGAAAGAAATTCTCTCAAGGAGTCAAGCCAAACCACTTCAAAAAATAAGAATTCACATGTTTGGCCAAGAGAAATTGATCGTCGAAAACAAAAAGTCGATGTTGGTATGTTAGAATGCACTAATACAATTGACGAGTTGACTCATGAACAGCAAGAGTTGACTCTCTCATAGAACATAGAAGACTATAATTTCATAATTCTGTGGGAGTCAACTCATAGATTCTGTGAGTCGACTCATTTGGCAATTAGAGTCGGCTCATTTAGACTATGAGTTAACTCATAGCCTAAGACTGCACCGACGACTAATTTTCTATACTACTCTAATGATTAGATTTTTTATTCTAATATCTATTATAACTCTTCTAACGATCAAAACTCATTCTCCATCCTTTTTCAAGTCCATTAAAAGCTAAAAAATCAATTAGAAAATAAGATTAAGAAGAATTAAAGAGAAAAATATTTTATCCATTGAGGGAATATTTAATACCATTAGAAAAGAAGAAAAAAAAGATCTTTGTGCGTAGATTTTAGTGAGCCTTTAAGAGCAACCTTCTCCATCATCAACAACATTCTCCTAAACATCAAAGAAGAGAAGTCAAGCCTTCATTTGAGCAACTCATCAGTGACTTCTCCAAGTCAAAAAGAGTTCTATTTTTCTATTTCTTTTGTGTTGAAATTCTATATCTTATATTTTATTTTTCTTTTCAAATTTTTTTTTCTCAAAAAAACTTGAGAATAAACCCGTTCAAACCTAGTGTTGCGGTAGAAATCCATCTTGAGGTCAGATTGGTTGGAGTTTGATGGTGACTACAGGACTTTGATAGTTGGATGGTGATGACAAGACCTATAGAAAAAATTTCTGATCGAAATTGACTTCAATGGAGAATTTTCAATGCTCAAGTCAGATTTTCGAAATAGATAGAAGAAGTGAGCATGTTGAGAAAGAGATTTTTTATACCTTGAGGGTCTCTTGTGGATCTTTATTTATAAGTTGAGGTTGGAGAGCCAGAAGAAGAAAAGAGGATTAAGTGGTTAGCTTTACTTTATCTGACGAGATTCGACCGTTATCCTTTCTTTATCTGGAGAGATTTGTTTGTTATCTATTTCTTATCTACTCATCATCATTTATTCCTGATGGTCATGAGATTTGAAAATCTATGTGAGGGCTGAAGGTCAATTTTTTCTATTATGCCGAATAAGATCGTCTCAAGTGTCTTGTTGGGTCGACCATCATCAAGGCTTGATAGAGAAGGATCACTGAAGTAGAGACTAGCGACCGAGGGTCGGGATTGGAGAGACGACTAAGCCCCTATCGAGCTTCAGATCGAAAGCTATTTGAAGTTAGCAAATCAAGAGAAGCTAATCGAGCTTGAAGTACCTTCATATCCTTGTATGTCTCATGTCTTTGACTAGTATGAAATCACCCCCAATATATGCGCTCTACTCCCGAGTTCGAGCCAGATATGGTTCAGACGAAGGGAGTATATCAAGTCGACGTTGTCGAAGATATGGAGCACGTGCTTCTGCTTCAATTTGGTCATCGAGTTCTTTATAAGTTCTATTTATTGAAAAGTGAAGGACCTTTTGGGATCCTTGTAGGGTAGCCCATCCTTTTTAGTTGTCAAGGTTTTCAATCCGGATGACTTGGAGTTCGTGGGCTTCGCTCGACTTATCTATGGGTAAGGAGCACCATTTGGCCATTATCATCATGGCCTCCTCTCAACTTACCCATAGGCAAGGAGTGCCATTGGGCTGCTGTCGTTGTGGCCTCCACTCGACTCGTCCATAGTCAAGGAGTATTATTAATTGACCATTGTCTTCATGGCCTCCACTTAACTTACTCGCAGGTAAGGAGCGTCATTGGGCCGTTGTCGTCGTGGCCTTCGCTCAATTTGTCTATAGGCAAGGAGCACCATTAGACTGCTACCATTGTGGCTTCCGCTCGATTTGTCTATAAGCAAGGAGTGCCATTGGGCTACTATCGTCATGGTCTTTGCTCGACTTGTCCATAGGCAAAGAGCACCATTGGATCACTGTGTTGCAGATCTACAAAAAGAATGAGAGAACTTGCTGGATCGATTCTGATCGAATCTTTCAATTTCTAAGTTAAGTTGAGCTTTGGAGTAAAAAGGATAATAGATAATTAGAGTTGTGTTATACTATTTTAGTCAGTTTACCTCTGTCTGCCTTCATTGGTTCATCTTGGCTTCTGAAAGCTTAGCAGGTCGTTCTTTGAATGTTCGACTTTTAAGAGCTCACTTTTATGGGTTCGACTTTTGAGAGCTCACTTTTTTGGGGGTTCGACCTTTGGAGGTTGATTTTTGGACAGTTCGTATTGATAGATTGGCCTTCTTAGATCATCCTTGGGCTTCATCTTGGCATCAAGTTTCACTTTAGCCTTGATCTTTTGGCTTTTTGCTTGATAGCTCGATCTTGGTTTGACTAAACTGGTCTTCTGATAACCTCAGCCCTCTGGTCATATTTGATCTTTTAAGGCTAGTTTTCTGATGGCTTAGGCCTTGGGCTGCCTTTACCTTAGCTTGGGTGCTCAAGGACCTATTGTCCTGCAAAAAAAAAAAAAATAGTGGATGGGGCTTGAGAGCTTCTTACCATGAGAGTTGTATATTGTTTGAGAGCTCTTAGGTTCTGCTTAATTTTTTCTTATTATTTGCCTTAGCTTGGACTTGATTTTTGCCTCAATTTGATCTTATTTTTGCTTCAATTTTATCTCATTTTTGTTTCGATTTGGCCTCGATCTATGCCTTGGTTTAGCCTTGATTCTAACTTTGGATTGGCCTTTAATCTTTGCTTTGGATTGCTTTGATTCTGACTTTGGATCAGACTTGTTTTTGACTTTAGATTGATCTGATTTGACTTCAGATTGGCTTGATCTTTTCTTTGGATTGCTTTGATTTTGACTTCAGATCAGGCTTATTTTAGACTTTGGATTGGCCTGATTTGATTTTGGATCAATCTAGATTTGAGCTTTGGATTGGCCTGATTTTTGACTTTGGATTGGCCTGGATCTGAGCTTCGGATTGACCGTCATTTTGACTTTGGGTTGGCCTGATTTTGACTTCAGATTGACCTTCATTTTGACTTCAGATTGGCCTTCATTTTGACTTTGGATTGGCCTGAATCTGGACTTCAGATTGGTCTTCATGTTGTCTTCGGATTAGCTTAGATCTGGACTTTGGATTGACCTGATTTTGGCTTCGAATTGATCTTCATTTTGACTTTGGATTGGCCTTCATTTTGACTTTGGATCTTAATACTTATAGACCTATAGACCTGCAAGAAGGAAAGCAAGCAAAATAATGGATGGGACCTGGAAGCTTTTTACTGTGAGAGTTTTGTGGGAGTTTTTCTCTTTTAGAGCCTGTTGTCTTGGGGTATCCTTATTTCTATTTAGATAGATAAGGAAGCATAGATCTGTCACAATTTAGGGGATGAAATTCGAGGGATTTTCATAATCTTCTTCTTTGTTTGAATTTTAATCTATCATGATCTCCTTCCTAATTTGGATCCTATTTCAGAATTCAAATTTTAAAATGTAAACAAGAAAAAAATGATTCGAAAATTGAGGGATTTTCGTATCTCCTTTCTTATTTGGATCATAAGCCCCCTAGTTTCGTGCCTAATTAGGATAGTTTAGAGGGCATTGAATGATTCAAAGGTGATTAGATCTGATCGATGTCGGTTGATTTAGAGATAGCCAGCCTGGATCTCATCGGTATTTGGCAGATTTGATCATCAGGATTTGATAGCATTAGGACGATGCGATGAGATTTCTTTGACTAGATGCTTACTCCTTCCCGTAAATGGGCCTGATCCTTCCTGTAATGCCAATATATTGCTGCTGAAATCCGACTCTTGATCAGAAAAGCTGGAGTAGTGGCATGTCGTCTCAAAAGAAAGACCTACAAGATAAGTTCTGGCCAGAGTTGGCTCCGATGGGGATTCTCTGATGCTCAAGTTTGTTTTCAAAAAAATAGAAGAGAAAGGGCATGCAAGAGAAATTGCGCGCATATATCTTGGGGTCCCCTAGAGGCCCTTTTGTAGGCAAGGGTTGAGAGGTCGTTTTGAGCAGGTTGTTTAGCCAATTTGGATGCGATATGATGAGATTTTTTGTTGAAATTTTTGAGATCGGATAGTTACACCTGTCTTATCTATTTTGGAGCCAATTGTAGTTTTGCAGAAGCATTTTAATTTGAAATGGAGGCATAGATTAAATTGGATCAGCTTCAATTGAGGAGGCTTTGATGCGGTCCGATGAAGATGGGTGCCGAGGAAAGAAAATGGCTAGTCCAGATGCTGGCTATTGAGGAAACTAGGACCAGTTGGAGTCTAGGTTTGAGATTGAAGTCGAGATTAGTCGGACTTTGATATTTTGTTTAGAAGGATCATCAGGAATTAGGGATCACTAGGATTCGAAGTTAGGATTGGGGAGGCCCAGAGTTATATACTGAATGATTTTCTTCAGACAGTCCTACCATGGTTTGGGAGAGACACATCTACCGTCGAGATTGGATACCTTCATCTCCAATAATGTTGTGGTGTCGGTCTTGTATACTTCATCATACACCTTCCCGTTGGTTCATATCTTCAGTCTTGGGTGACAAATTACCCCTCAACATTCGGAATTGGATATTTTAGATTTTAGTTAGTGAGTCCATGTAACCAATTGGATTGATTATAAATTTAAAAAATAACTGACGTATAGATTATGGTTGGTGATCCTGTAAAACTAATTGAGTTTGTTTGTGAGCCTGAAAAAAACAAACATGCTGTAATCGGAGAGATTATAGTAGAATTTCTAAGGAGCTCTTGAAAAGTGGAGGTAGATGCGTGGTTGTGCTGAACCACTATAAATTTGATCATTTTTGTGTTATACTTTCTTGTGCTTGCTTGACTTGCTTGTATTTCTAGTTTAGCATTGTCTTAATTTTGGATAGCTTATTTTATCTCTTATTTCCACTGTTGCATATTGCTTTCACTTCATAATCATATAAGTTAAATTCATTAAAGCATATATTTGTCATAGATTTCAAATTTGGTTAAAATTTTTAAAAAATCTAATTCACCTCTCTTTTTGAGGTTGCTGTCTCTTTAGACAACAATAAAGAGTCTAAATACTTAATAGATGCTATCATGAAAGCTACATAGATCTTATATTTGTGGTAAAATCTTTTCAAAATTATTATTCTATGCTTAGACATGCATTATAAAGAGTACCATCTAAAATGGATTTTTTAGCAAATTTTTGATTCTCATGATAATTATAATTAGATTTGTCTATATCTACCAAAAAAATTAAATTTTTTTAAACAATCTTTCCATAATAATATTAAAATATAATTTGGCTCTCAAAATCTAAAAGTTATTTTGAAGCTATAAAAATGATTTGCTGTATATTTAGTGGACAAACCCAAAACCTAATATTTTGTGCTAGCCCTTATATTTAGTTGCTCCCCCTCCCCCCAACCCCACCCCATTAAATTATGTTTCTAAAGATTCCTTTGTTTTATTACTCCTACAATGAACGGCTATTAGTTTAGTTGATATTTAAAAATTTAAAATTTTAATATTTAGTTGATTTTAGATCATTTAAAAGTTAAAATTTAATTAAATTACTCTAAACTCAAAATTTATAGCATGATGTAAACATACAAACATAAATACATCCTTTCAAACTTCCCCTTCCTCCACCTCCCCTCTATACAATTAGGGATCATTTGGTTTGTTGAAAGAAAATTCTCTCGTGAGAATATTTTTTTTGGAAAATTGATTGTTGGGAAGGTGATACTTTGTATTGCCGCTAAGGGCTCATGGCCCAGCACATGAGATATTGTCTACTTTAATCCATAGGTTTCATGATTTTGCCTTTCTAAAAATACCTCACATGGAAAGCATGATTCTTTCCTATATAAGCCAAATCCCCCTTGACTCACAACTAATATGAGACTAATGATGTCTTCTCTTCTATACTACAATATAGCCTTATAATCAAGAGAGAGTCTGTGTATGGATGGAAAGTGCCCTTCTCCTTATTTTTATTGTAGACTGATGTACAAACGAGAGGAGCCCTACAGTTGCAAAGGTGGTCCCTTATTTGATGCACCATTGTTACGGCTAAGGACTTATGATCGGGCACGTGAGGTATTATCCTCTCTGGTCCATAGACCTCATGATTTTGCCTTTCAGAAAGCACCTCATATAAGAAGAATGGTCTCTTTCTATATAAGCCAGAGTCTCTCTGGACTAAACCAATGTGGGACTAATGATGCCCTTCATTTTATACCACAACATCTGGTAAAATATTTTCGACATATTTGGTTGATCATAAAAAGTGACGCAGTATCTTATATTTGATTGAGTATTTATTTTTTTGAAAAAATAGTATAAAATAATTATTATATTCTTAATAAATAAATTAATTTTATCTCATTTTATTCATAAGTTTTAGGAGATGTTTGGTTGGGAGGAATTGGGGCTTGGAATGAGAATATGCATGGGTGACTTTAATTTCAACTGTTTGGTTGGAGAGAGTTTCATTTCAATTTCGATTTTATAGTGAAATTGAAATGTCTTAATCCTTCCAAAACCCAATCCTGACTTGGATTCAAATCTCTATTTCAATTTCGATTTTGATTTCAATCGAGAACTAAATACTTGGAGGATATAGCCATTTCAATTCTTATTTAACCTATTTGATTCTGATTTCGATTTCAATTCCAGTCATGAATCAAACATCTCCTAAAGATATTTTTAGAGAAAAAGATTTCAATTTTTTTTCATCAAAAAGCAAAAAACCCATATCCCACGTGGGTTATTTTTTTTATAAAATATAAAAAAATATTTTTATAGGAATACAACTTTCTAACCTCTCTTTCTCGAAGATTTCAATCAAATAAGAGAGTTTTTTTTTTTTTTTGTTTATTAACCATACTTTTCCTCCTCGTATTCCTGTCAACCCGAGTCGTTTGAGAATACCTTGCTTCACTTGACCCCAATCTGGCCTTTACCCACGAATGGGCTGGAGAATGTTTAAACCTAAGACCCAATGTTTCTGGCTCGGCGGGTCCACCGCACCTCCACTGTATTATCGGCACCAGACCGGTCCGACACCGTATCGGAACTCGAAGCATCGTCCTCGCCAGTTCCTCTTCGCTTCTCCCAGGAAAAACGGAAAATTTCTAGGGTGTTCGGAGCACTCGCAGAAGAAAATCTAGGGTTTAGAGAAGGAGGAGAGGATCTACATCGGAAAAATTTGAGCAAGAATCCGAGAACAATATGCTGGTCTCGTTGCCTCGCCTGACAAAGTCTCTCAGAGATCACTACGACGTCGATCATGCTTACCTCCAGCGCAAGACGATCCTCCAGAATCTCCAATCAAGAAGGTCGCTTTGATTCCCCAATCTATTTTTCCCTCTTCGATGATGCTGTTCTTCACTTTATCTCGTCAACTGATGGATGTGGTCGTTGTGAATTTTGCTCTTTTATTTTGTTTTTACTAGATCGCGTGATGATTCGGAACTTGCGCGGAAGTTGGTTCCTGGATGGGATGAAGGTAAGATTACTGTCCTGTACAAGATTGTCTTTTCCTCTCAATATGATTTATGCTGAATCAGTGGGATGAAGGTAAAATTTACTTACTGTTGCTGGTGAACCAATGTTTTGAACACCCATGGAGGCGTAGTGTGCTTGAGTTATGTGGTTTGGTAATGGTCATAGGTACATGAACTTGCTTGGAAGTCGTAAAATGTGAGTTGCTATGCGGATTAACAATGCTTGCAAGTAGTCCACTTATGATAACCTACTTACCACATGTGGGATGGTAAGTCCCACTTTGGTTGGAGCATCTCTTACCTCCCTATCTTCCATATAAGTATTGCAATGGCTAGTTCTAGGTGAGTGCCGGCCAAACCCTAGCAAGAGAAGCGAGCACGAGATGGATCTCATTAGGAGCAGGGTGTTGTTCCTATATTTACAGCATTCACGCTTTAACATGGTCGAATATCCTATATCAATGGTCTTTGCTTAGCAGGCATTATCCTGAGGCTTGCATGTCATGCATAATTTCCTTCCATCCTACCTTTATATATAAGCATGTGAAAAGATCAATTTCATTCCCTTTTTTTCCATGGAATGGGACGCCTTAGTATCCCACCTTGTCCTCTAGGTACCCTGCATCTTTCTTTCCCCTTCTTTTCCTTTATTTTATTTGATTTTCCTTCTTTCTTTCTTTTCTTCCTTATTTCTTTCATTTACTTCTATCCTTTTTCTTCTTCTATGGAGGGTCTCTCTTCCATTCTTCTTTTATTTATTTGTTTGTTTATTTTGTTTGTTTGTTTGTTTCTTGTTTCTTGTTTCTTTCCTTTTCTTCCTTATTTTCTTTTTTTATTTTTCTTCTTCTTTCCTCTCTTTATGTCTTTTTTCTTATTTTCTCCCATTTTCTTTTTTTCCTTTTTTTCCTTATTTTCTTATTCCTTCCTTTCTTTCTTTCTTTCCTCATGTGGCTGGGTTTCAGAGTCTCGCTTTGGATGTCAACATTACTTCGTAGAAAAACAGGTTTAAAATTACCTTGATATTTAGATTGGCTTCCATGAGTAAATATGGTGTATAACTAAAAGGTCATACTAATTCCTTTAAAAAGTTATTGGTATTTGATCATTTGGAGCCTATTGCAATCCAATTTTGCATTTGGTTGGCAATTCATCATATTTCAAAAGTTAAATGGATGATAAGAGCATGATAAGCAATGGACTCTTCAATTTTAGGACATAAAAATTTTTATAATTAAGCTTGAAAGATGGGAACCTTTCTCCACATCTAACTTTAAGTTACTACATACAATAAATTAAAGCCCAAAATCAATCCCAAATATTTGCTTATATCATCTTAAATTTCCTAATACCTTGATTAATATATTTTCTTTGTATTTTTACTTGTAGCCTTTAGCTAACCTAGGGTTGAATTTTGGAACATTGTATAATAATGAATGTGCTGTTTTTATCCATCACATATCTTGCTTTAACTTGACAGTTGACACACGTCTCCTAGTGAGGCCTGTGAACAACTTGAACGGCGACTATTATGGGAAAACATGACATAGCTGGTCACTTGGTTAGCCTGTTGGATTGGTCTAATTGCTAGCCTAGCTGACGCAACTTAGGGTCCACTAGTCCATGCTTGTTTGGCCCATGTTGATGCATAATTATACCCCAAAATTAACCTTAATGGGTTCTTAAACTAGCTGGTTGGCTGCTTGATTCAAAGAAGAATGGTAATGGAACACCCATTTCATGAATGTCCGATGCCACTTTCCAGTATTCCACTTATTATAAGTGCATGTAGTCTGGGTGAATCTTATCAAAATTTGATGGTCTTGCTATGGATAGGCCTACCAGATTATTTTTACTTACCCTTTTGCCTGAATTAATCTCGTTTTTTTTGTTTTTTTTAACTTATGCATGCAGTTCTCTGATTAATGCATATATGTCATGGTGCAGCTTCAAGTGATGTGCGCCAAGCATATAAACAATTTCTTGGTGCTATAGTGGAGTTGATAAATGATGAGGTGGCCTCAGAAGAATTTCAGGAAGTGGCAAAAGCTGTTTATGATCTGTTTAGGGGGCCAGATGTGGACTATGATGTTACTAAGAGGATTGCTGAGAAAAGGTAAACCATGTCTTCTGCAAAGTCTATCTGCCACAAATTCATATTCACATTTCCCTCTCTATGTCACCATTTTCTTCCTCTTAAATTGGCCTGTTGTAGAATTTTGTCTATCTAGTTTGTTCATGATATCACTGTATGATTAACCACTGCTCATCTTTAACTTTGTTTTTACTCGTTGCTAGTTGTTTTTGTTTGTCAGTTTCATGTTAAATTGTTGTTTGTCTGCACATAAAAAAAAAAAAAGAAAAAACAAACATACAGAGACATGAACTCATGGATATGTGTATGTGAGTGCATATAAACATATAGCTGTACAATAACGTTGCAGCTATGTATCTAAATAAGTGAACTCTGGGCTCGGTATTACTGGGAAGCTGGATTGCTATAAGTGTTTAGCAATGTCAATCATTCACAAGACACTTTTTTTAAAAAACGAAATAAAATTATTTTCTTAATGCTTCATATGAGGACCTGAGATATAATGTATTAAATTCAAAGGCATAGTGTGAATTTGATATTCAAAATCTCCTAGACATAATGTGAATTTGATAGAGACTGATCTAAAAAGGAATGAATTCATCTAATTTACACATTTTGTGTATAAATATAATTATATATTTACAAACGTGATAAATCAAACTTTGCAGGTTGTGATGGTTGGGATTATGAAAGCTGGCATATGAAGAGTTTAGGGAACGATGTTTTTGTTAGATGTATGCTCTAGAAGCCAATATGGCAGACACATTGTAATAATTGTAGGATATATTTTTGTACTTAAACAATTGATTTATCAATAAAGTGGGCAATGTTATCCATTCTTGTGTTATGTTTCTGAGAATCATTCAAGGAATTAATAATTTAAAAATATATATTTTAAAGAGTTTAGACTTTGAAACTTGTATAATTAATTCCTAAATTGCTTCCGATTGATGAATCATCATGGAGACAGTGGTTGATTCGGTTAGATTGACATATGGATCACTTCTTTCGAGGTAGATGAGTATCGAATTTATAGTGTAGAGACATTGAGCGAGAGTATGGGTGGATGTTAGAGAACATCAGTACTGAGCGTGACCATACGAAAGATCATATGAATGTCTATTCACTCGTCAGTGATCATCTCGATGCTGTAGTGGTGGGAGTAGTTCTTTGATTTGCAGTGCCTTGGCTGCTCACAGTGAGGTTGCTGTAGTTTAACGGCACATAAACATGATCTTTTAGTCATTTGGATTCTTGTAGTGTATGTTGGCTGCAGCAGGTTCATTATAGGAGTAGGGTGTGTACTTATAAGGGATCTATCAACCTTAATAGATAAGGAGTAGTCCTATTGGATTTGAGAAGCCAAGTCCATAAGTCTATGGCCATAGGAAGATGCTTAATGGAAAGAAGTTTTCATGAGTATCACATTTGGACTTGAGCTAATCTGATCTTTCATATGACAGATGTTGGGGTTTGATAAGTTTTCATAATCTCCGTCTTGTCGGGACTCACGATAGAAGAACTGAATCACACGGTAACTACACTTAGGGGTTATATTTTTTATTCTGCTGGATTGCCACCACATGCTGTTAGGTGTCATTAGTGGATTGTGAAAACTCACTAAGATCATTTTGGATCAATAATCCTTGTTAGGTGTGAGTTAGAATTATTCTAACTCATCGAAAAGTGTTTTGATGATACTATGATAGAGATCATGGTATGTCTCACTATCACACAGAAAAAAAATCTATGGGGTCACGCACAAAAGAAGTTTTTGACTGATCAGATGTTTGAGTTACGATTATGAATCATAATAGAAATCAATTATTAATATGATTGATAATGCAAAAATTACTATTAACTAATTCATTAAGTGTTAGTGAATTGTAGGAGCATCAATTAACAATTGGATTGCTGTTTGCTCAATTTGATTGAGCTATGAGATTCAAATCAGATCTAATTAAATTAGATTCAATTTGATTTGGTTTGAGTTTGATTAGATCAAGCCTAATTGGATTATGAGATAATCCAATTACAGAAAGAGATCAATTCCTAGTTTGACTAGAACTTAATTGAATCAATTCTTAATCAGATTAGGATTCAATTCAGATTTAATTGAGTTCCTAATTGGACTAGGAATTAACTTATTTTGGGTGCAACCTAATTCTAATTTGGTTAGGATTAAATCAGATTTAAATCAGCACTTAAAGGAATCCTAATTGGACTAGGATTCTATCTCCATGCGCCCCACATGTCCATGCCTATAGGAATACGGCATCCCCATGGTTTTTGCGCATCCAAAACATCACAGCAAGCCTTCCACACGTCCTCCATTGCTCTCCTTTCAGATTTGGTTTGATTTGGAATTAAAGCAGTTTGGTTATGAATCAAAATAGGAGTCCTAATTTGATAAGGTGTTTGACCTTGTCAAAACCTAAAGCCAATCCAACTCATGGACGCCATCTATACATAAGGGGGCTTTGGGATGTGGAAATAAGATCAGAAAACCTTCCATGGGACGTGAGCTTGGGCGTGGGTTCCTCTTAGGCGTTGGGTTTTAGAGAGAAGAGAGAAGGGAAAAGAGAAAGGGTTCTCATAGCTTCTTCTTCCTCCTAGTCTTATTCTTCTTTGAGATAGTCTTAAAGATTGAAGAAGGTCTTTTTCAACCATCAAAGAAGCGATCTCTGCAAGAGAGCTAGTACCTCAAAGAGATTAAAGAGCCTTCAATCAGATCAAGTTTTGTGTGGATATTCGTAGAGGTCGGGTACATGCGCAGCTATATCAGAATCTGAGACATCTTCAGATCCAGATCTGAAGGAGTTCAGCGATTCAGGTATGTGATTCGATCACAAAATTATTTTTATTCTCTGAAATCAGATGCTTTTAATCAAGGTCTGCGGAATTGGTACCGGTGGCCGGATCGGCCGACCGGTGGTACGGTTCGGCACGCCTCTGTTCCGTTTCGAACCGAGGCGAATTGATGAAGGAAAACAAAGCCGATCCGGAGAAGAAAAAGAGAGAGAAATAGAGAGAGAGAGGGAGGAAGAAAAAAAAGAGGGAGGGGGGTCTGCCGGAGGGGCCGCCGAAGGGCCTCCAGATGGCCGCCGTGGCCGTCGGGCGGCGTAAACGCCTCCCGCGGCTCCGCGTGTGGAACAGGGGCGATAGTGAAGTCGGCAAACTCCATGCCGGCTTCATTTTGAAAAATATTTTTTTTTTAAAAAAAGAAAAACAGGAGTGGATCGCCCCTATTCCACGCGCGGAGCTGCAGGAGGCGTTTATGCTGCCCGACGGCCACGGCGGCGCGTTGGAGGCCCTCTAGCGGCCCCTCCGACGGATCCCCTCCCTCTTTTCTTCCTCTCTCTTTTTCTTCCTTTCTTTTTCTCTTTTTCTCTCCTTTCTTCACCGGCACCGGCATGTGCCGTTTTGCATGCCGGAACTGTCTCGGTTCCTGTCGGGATAGTTCGGCACGCCCCGTACCGGGCGGTTCGGCCCGGTACGGCATTTCTTGCTTTTAATCTTATTTATCATCATATGAACTAGATCCATAGATATTTGATTTAGATCTATGCATGTGTAGGATTAAATCTGATTTAATTTTGTCTTCCGCTGCTTGTTTTTTAAAATTGTTTTGAAATTTGCATGCAAAATACCTAAACTCCAACAGTTTCTGGCTGATTTACTATCACCTACGGAATCGAGATTGAGGCCAGAGATCTTAGAGTTCAGTTCTGTTATTACCAGCTTATTGGTGGCGCATAACTCTAGTTTAGTGTGGTTAGAGGATTCTCAATGATACATGTTTATTTATTTTTCATATGCATTCAAAAGCAAAGATGGAACGTAGCTGGTGTAAGTAGTTGCATGCTAATTAAATTTTGAGTAGCGTTCTTTCCATGTTTCGATCTATGGTAGTAGGACCAGGTATATGGCAACAAGGAAACATGGATTGTTTGGAACATCGATTGAATGAGTAAATCAAGACTCAAGAGCATCAAGTAGGAGGGTTGATATTGCCAAAACTAAAGATGCAAGATGAATGATTATGAAATGATAGCTAGAGGTGAAAACAACTATGTAGTTGATGTAGGAATATTGTTTCAAAAACCATTAGAATGGGATTCTACCCCCCCCACAACCCAAAAAAAAAGAATGGGATTGTATGAATGGTATGGTACTGTTTCGGTGCAAAACTGGCACTGGTATGGGTGCCGAAACATTGAAACCCTATGTACTGACCATGCATGCTGGTAGTTTTTCTTTTCTTTCTTTTTTTTTTTTTTTTTTGAATCTACCAGTTTTGGTATGTGCTATTGCTGCTGGTACCATGCCGATACCGTACTTGTACTGTGGCATTCCAGAAGAAACTGCTGTAGCACAGCAAGAGTGTGAATTGTATTATCTAACATAATCTTTGGTTTATTAGCAATTAAATTCGACCATTTTCCAATACGCAAACATTGCTTAAAAAAAAAAAAATCTATGCTGCATCTGTACTCAGTTATGATTCGTCTTATAGTGTGGATTGTAGAATTTTGTGGTTATTGTCATTTTATTTCATGATATATCTTGAGAGTCGAGACTACAATGAGTTTTAGTTGTCCAATGTAATTTGCGGACATTATCTCAATCTTTATTTGCTGTGCAGGGGAGAGTTGCATAGGCTTGTTGGTTACTATGTTCCAGATTCGAGTATCCAGAAAGTAGCTGTGTCAGCTCAGAGACTTTTTACTTTGCAGTGTAGTAGCCATGAGGCTGCACTAATCCAGGAAAGTGTGATTGATGGAGCTGCAGATAATAACAGTGAATTTGGTGCTAGTATTCTTTTTCAATCTCCTTCTCGCTTTGTGATGGATGTGCCATTGGAAGATGGTATATCCTTGGCCAATGATTGTGGTACTACTGCACCATTCCTTGTGGAGCAGTATGATAACATAGTATCTGGCCATCATCATTCAAGTCCTGAGCCGGGAACAGTGAGTTTGAGATGGCTGAAAGATGCATGTGATCTTATAGTAAAGAGGGGTGGCTCTCAGCTTTCTGGAGATGAGCTTGCAATGGCACTTTGTCGGGTGCTCCTGTCAAACAAAGCAGGCGATGAGGTACTGCCGCTCTGTTCCTGAACACTGCATTCAAATATGGCCCAACATATTCATAGTGCAGCAAATTTGTTCCTTCTGGCGTAAGTGCATTTTTTCTTCTATTTACTGAATTCTCATAAAATTTAAATTTGTTGCTGTAAAGATAGCTGGTGATTTGTTGGATCTTGTTGGTGATGGTGCATTTGAAACCGTACAAGATTTATTGTTGGTAAGTAGGAAGTTATATGCAAGTATTACAGTATTCTGCCTTCCTTTCCTCAAGAGTCTCAGCTATTGTTCTGTTCTTTGCCAAAAATTGTTAGCTTTTGATTGTGGAAGATATGATTGACAATGCAAGAACCTCAGCTCTTCTGGTAGTTGAGATTTGTATCCTGGATTGGCAATGCTAGAATCCTTGTCTCCTGGTTACTAGAACTTGCAATTCTGCATTGTTAATTGGTCATCCTTTCTAGTCTTGCAATAGAGTTCATCCTTGTATTGGTAAAATTGAGGCCATGGCATTGGTTCCTTGACTATAACTTGATGTAATGGTTAGGTTCCATTTTGATACGAAGTGTTAGATTTCACTTCAATCTAGTTGTAGCTTTGCTACAGATCCTTAGAAACAATTACAAATATTTAATATGGTTTTGGTATAAATATGATAAAGTTTGAAAATACCAATTACCAGCTGCTCTAATCAATAGATAATGGATACTTATTGGGATCTACTATGCTGCTTTTGAACTACTTGTAGCCATAACCACCAAGCCTTGACCCTGCTATCTGGAGCCATTTAATGAATTGTTATTTGCCGACCATTCTTATTGGATACCTTTCATTATCTTTTCTCACTACTTCCATCCATGTAATCTTTAGACTTCTGCTCCTTTCTGGTCTCTTTTGACACAAATCTATCACTTCTCTTCCCAAACTCTTCACAAATCTCTGCAGCACAAGTCCATGCTATCTCAACTGGTTATCTGTTCTTTATGCTCTGCAGCCCCTACATCTTCTCTGATTTTCTCATTCATCACTTTTTGTTTCCAAGTTCTAGCACACATTATGTCCTGGTTAAATTTAGCCTATTCTGATTCAACCCCCCTCCTCCCTACAGCATCGGAAGGAGCTAGTGGAGGTGATTCAACATGGGTTGCTCATACTTAAATCTGAGAAATTGTCTTCAAGCAGTCAACTGAAGATGCCGAGCTATGGCACACAGGTATGCTGACATCATGGATGGATGGGATTTTGTTTATATATCAGTTTCTTTTTTTGACTAATAGACGTGTTATTGAAGTTGCCAAAACTTTCATATAATGCTGTCTCCAGGTTACCATACAAACAGAATCTGAACGGCAAATCGATAAACTTAGGCGCAAAGAGGAAAAGCGTCATAAACGCGGGGCAGAATATGGGAGCATGCATGATTTTCCTGCTGAAAGTTTTTTGTCTCTTCTTTTAGCGAGTGAGAAAAAACAACCTTTTGATGATCTGATTGGGACAGGTCGGGGAACAAATTCTTTCTCAGTCAGTGCTCTTCCTCAGGGAACAATGAGGATACATCATAAAGGCTATGAAGAAGTCAGAATTCCACCCACTCCAACTGTTGCAATGAAGCCTGATGAAAAGCTGGTATTTCTATATTTTCCTTAAAATTTAATGCCCTGTCTACAAGTTGCCTGATTGGGGGATGAATTAGGACTCACTTATGCCTATGGTTATTTTCTGCTTTGCATTAAGTGTAAGGACATCTGAAATTGTAATGATCCATGCAACAGTGTCATAGAGACCTTCAGAAATTCATTGATGGTATGTGTATAGCATCCAGAAGAGGAACATAAAGCAGTTGGCATTAAACTAGTTTGTCAAATGTGCAATTTTGGTTGTACAGTGCTTGCTCAAAATCTCATATTGCCTTGCAAAAGTAAGAAAATTCTTTGTTTGTCATTACATAATTCAGTTTCATTTTAAGTTTGCTAATGTTGGGAGTTAAAAGGGACATCCATATTTGGTAGCTTAGTATATCTCAACTCAGTTGATTTATCTGTATATTATTTTGGCTACAAAAATATGGCTGTCATAAACCCTGAGATATGTTGTTCTTAACTTGATGAAATTTGATGTAGTACAAACTTGCTAAAAACCAAATAATGCCTTGAAGACATCTTAAGATAACCACTTTGATTTCATTTAGAATTTGCTGATTTTAGAAACTGAAACAAGAGTTCTAATTATTGTATAGCTCAACTTAGTTGCTTTATGTGCATCTGGAATAAGCCTAAAGGTTGGCTTTTCCATTTTCCAACTATTTAATTTGGCGAAGTTTGATGTGTTTTGCACAAACTTATGGATCTGATGATGAAACATAAAAAAATTAATACTTATTGGCTTCTTGGACTATCACATGGGATACTGTAGAAGTGCTGCTTGGCCTAGCTCATATTACTTTTTAGAATATAATAGACATCAAAGGAAATTTAATTAGTCGAATGTGAAAGATTTTTTATATATGGCTATCTATACATGCTGTTTCGCTAGAGCTTTTGGAAATGTTATGTGCTATTAGATGTTAATTGATGAAGCATTTAGGAGCTTCATTGTACTTCTTTTTACGTGTGAGTCTTTAATTTTTGTCTGAAATGCATTTCCTTTCAGAACTTTTGTAGTTGAATTTTCAGTCTTTCTATTTAGACAACTTATATTTGAGTGCCAACTTCTAGTGTTGCTTTTATTTGTTGCTGTTCCTGCACATAGCTTGCTGTTTCTGACTGCAGCTTTTGCATGCTGCTTTACCAGATTGAGATCACAGAACTCGATGACTTTGCTCAAGTTGCTTTCCAGGGTTATAAATCGCTCAACCGCATTCAGAGCCGTATTTTTCAAGCAACATATCATACAAACGAAAATATACTAGTAATTCATTTTCTAATTCTGTTCTTGTAACCTTAGGTGGCTTTATAGTAATTTTTTTAAACTATTTCTGCTTTCTTTTCACCATATGGAAAAAAATAGGGATTCCTTTCATTATATTTACATTAACAGTTTACTTTCAGGTTTGTGCGCCGACTGGAGCTGGCAAGACAAATATTGCTATGGTTGCTATTCTTCATGAGGTAAAGCCCTGCAACATGAATTAAACAATAATGTCTTTCTTTGGGCTTAATTAATTTGGATTTAGCCTCATTCAGCGTCTTGGATTAACTTTAATTACACGATGCCATAATGTTGATTTGTCATGTCTCCTACATTCAGTAGTTCAACATTGGAGTAAGACATGGTTTTGTGTTGTAGATCAAGCAGCATTTCAGGGATGGAATTTTGCATAAAGATGAGTTTAAAATTGTATATGTTGCTCCAATGAAGGTATCGGTCCTTCAGCAATATTCATACTCTGATAAGTGATAACCTTATTATATCTGATTTTCATCATATTCTTATAAACATCTTCTGTAGGCTTTGGCAGCTGAGGTGACATCCACATTCGGTCGTCGCTTATCTCCCTTGAATCTGGCGGTAAAAGAACTTACTGGTGACATGCAACTCTCTAAGAATGAGCTCGAGGAAACCCAGGTTAGTGCTTGCAGTGTTGTCTGGCTGTTGGTAATATTATTTGTTCAAACCTTCTTGTTCATTTCCTACTCTGCCCAGATGATAGTTACAACACCTGAAAAATGGGATGTCATTACTCGCAAAAGCAGCGACATGTCAATGTCAATGCTGGTGAAACTTCTAATTATTGATGAAGTACACTTGTTGAATGATGATAGAGGCCCTGTGATAGAAGCGCTAGTTGCTCGAACCCTCCGACAGGTAAGTTTCCAGGAAAAGTACAATATGTTAATCACTTAACTATTTTCTGCACTTTCCTACTTGTTTGATTTAATGGTGAAAGCTTGAGGCAGCCAGTCCCATGTCATGTTTTTCACAATGTTCTCTCATCCTGTAATACTGATCCTTGGCATTCAATGATGTTGTTTCTGTCTTCAAATGAGAATATTAAACATGTTAAAACAAGTTAGATTCTTTTTCTGTAATGTAAGTTCTGTTGCTGCCGTATGGAGGGGTTGGGGTGGGCAGTCTATCTCTACTTCTAGGTTCTGGACCTTCATTCTGCTGCCTTTTGCCAACTGTAATTGTTCAACACATTGTCTAAGGTTTTTTCATGCTGCATAAGTGAAGCATATCAGATAACATATAACCATAACCATCAAACCTCTTTCCAATTTTTTGGGGTTAGCTTTTTATGTTCCTCATTTGCCAAGTATTCCTATCTAGGGCCATTTTTGATGTTGTTTTAGCTAAGGTTTGCAGTCTTGGTATTGGATGGCACATTGGTAGGTGACTTGTATGGTATGGCACCACTACTTACCGAACCAATATCAGTACACCAAAAAAAAATATATTTATATTTTTTTGTTTTCAAATTTTTACACTTCCTTTATTTAGTTTTATTTTTTTGTGAGTTCATTTTTGTTAATGTACTTTACTCTTTTATGTTATGTGCCTAAACAATGGTGTGACTCAATAATACAGGTTGAATTAACTAAGTATAACATTGAAAATGTAAAATATTTATGTGGAAAAAAAAATGCAAATGCAACATACATGCATCTGTTTAATTTCAAGTTGAGTGTAGACGTCCCTCATACACATTTAGATCATGTCCATAGTCGGGCCCTAGGATTAGATCTAGCCTTTGTATTGTGCCCACCCAGGATCTTGGTAGTCTCTGTTCTGGATAGCCATAAAGAGAAGTACTTGGATCAGACCACCTTCCCATCCTTCCACTCTCTCCCTTTCTTTCTCCTCTCCTTCTCCTTTCTTACCTTGAAATAGAAGGAGAAAAGGACGTCAATCTCTTTCTTTCGTTGGTTCTCAGCGATTCGGCCCCATAAAGACCGGTTCGGCCAAAATACCGAGACCACAAACTGTCCCAGTTCATGGTTGGTATTGTATGATATCGACTGAAGAGGCAGTTCAGTATGGTATTTCATGTCATGGTTTCAACTTTCAAGGCTTTATATTATATTTATAACAATCTCCATCAATGCTATCTTAGGTCTTCCCTTCCATGTCCTGTATCGTTCAAAACAAATTAAAGTACCATTGTTAAATAACATATAGAATCTTGTTTCCAGTTATCTTTCTGGTTTCCTTTAACATGCGCTAATCACGCTAAATTCATCATCCATTTGGTGTGTGATAGGTAGAAACTTATGAAGCAAATGAATTACAATGTACAAGACTCTTTTCATCTTTTAAGTTGGGGGAATTTTAATCAAGCAATATGTGGACATGATTAATCTTATCTAAAGGGCAGGGAAGCATTTTTAGAGTGATTAATGGGAAATACGAATTAGAATGCCTGATTGCAAAGGACCATAGATGTCGTGTTGGAGCCTAAATCTACAATACTACTTGCTAGAGCAGATCCTTAAGAGGTATATTCTGACCCTAGTGTCAATATGGTTATTCTTATGGGATCTGTTGCTTGCATAGTCATTGTTGGATTTCTAGGATGCAGTTGATCAAGGTTTTGATTTTTGAATACTGATGGTAGACCCTGTACTGGTTTTTTTCCATACAGTATTGGGTAATGTCGTAATGACACATGGTACGTGACTGCATCCTGCTCCAACACAGTGTGTACCAGTGCCGAAAACCTGCCAGAATGGTACCGTACCATTCTGGCGGTATTTGAAACCTTGCCTTCATTGTTGTTTTCCTTTGTTTAATCTCAAGACTTAGACCTTACCAGTATAACTGTGGATTTTTCTTTGCGCTCTTGAATCTATGCTCTCATTTGAACGTCTGAGCTCGTCTTTATAGATCTTCTTCAATACACACTCTACCGGCTTCCATGAGAAGAATTTAAAAAATGAAAAAGCAAAATAAAATATTTGCTTTTGGAGCATGCAATATGTGACTAACACTATAACGGTGATGTCTGTAGTTCTGAATGTTCTGGCTTTCTTTGTGCTGCTAGAAAAACCTTGTCTTCATCTGTTACAGTCTAAATGGAATTTGAAGTAGAGACAACCTCATAAGAACCTTCCTGCTAAATTGGGCTACCTTGAGGATTTTTGGTTCTTTTGTGAAATAGTTGATAAGCATACGAGTTCATACATTTTCCTATTTATGAAGTCCACTCACTGAATCTGTAAAAGTATTTTTCTATTTGTGTGTATTGTTTTTGCTTCCATATGTGTTTCACCGAGGTTGAACATGCTGTCACATTATATATTATGATATTCTGGTGGAACCAAAACCGCATGTTGGGCAGCATATTTATTCATTCTTCTGTTGAACGGCTAAACATATAGGCACTGATTGTCATTTTACTTTTGCAGATATTACTGCTGTTATAATGACATTGTTCATCAAAGCTATTGCTATTTGCACTGTATATCTATCTATGGACTATCCCTCATCGACACTTATTCATGTGAAGCTAAAATACCATGGACTCATTACCTATTTATTATGTTATTCTTTATTGTTGTGAAACAAATCTTTTTGTACCTGTCTGTACGTTATATATATTCACTTTCTTCTAGTTCCCCCTTCTACATTTATAAATAGATTGCTATTATGCATTTAAATAACTTTCACAGCTTATATAACTGGTTTTCTTTTGCATTATGGAAAAGTTTTGCAGTCCATGTGAGTTAACATGTTGCTTAGTCTTGTATCTTTCAAGGCTTATATAGTTTGAGTTTCAATACAATGACAAGCTTTAGTCTTTGCTTCAATTGCTTCCTTCTGATTTCTAACAGGTTGAATCAACACAATCTATGATACGCATTGTAGGTCTGTCTGCTACCCTACCCAATTATTTAGAGGTATTATTGGCAATAAATTATACATAATACATGTGTAGTAAGTAGTACTATAATGGTATAATCAGTAGTATCTAGTCTTTCATAACTTAATATATTCATTTTATAATGAACAGGTTGCACAATTTTTGCGCGTTAATCCTGAAAGTGGATTATTCTTTTTTGATTCAAGTTATCGTCCAGTTCCCCTAGCTCAACAGTACATTGGGATTAGTGAGAAGGATTATACAAAGAAAATGGAACTGTTTAACTCAATATGCTACGAGAAGGTCTTATCTAGGAACTTCTTATGATGTTTTTCTCAGTCTTATATCAATGCTTGAAGTCACTTTGGGATTTATTGTGGAGCATTTGTGTCAGGTAGTAGATACATTAAAGCAAGGACATCAAGCAATGGTTTTTGTTCATTCTCGCAAGGACACAGGGAAAACTGCAAGAACACTGGTAATTGTTCATTCCCATTGAACCTTTTGTAGGTATTTATCAAGCCTACATATTTGGCTACTCATGTGTTTGTAAATGTTCATGCTATTGCTAGATAGGTCAGGTCTTAATTGTGAATTCAGTTGATTTTTTGTGCATCATTTCTTCTTTGAATTGAACGTGGGACTTCTTTGTCTAGAACTGTATTATCATCATGGCCGCAATGTGTTGACATGGCACTTGTCCTTCCCTGTTAATTTGGTTTGACTATTTCCAAATTTAGACAGGAACTTGAGATGTTTTAAGCTATGAGACCCGTGGACGTTTTTCATTGTGTTTAATGCCCAAACTGTACTGTGTTCTCCACAAAACTTTTCAATATTGCATGTTGTTGAGCCAGATTTGTGGTTCCCCCTGTTATTTGTGCGATTGTTTTCCCTGAATCCATGTTCTTCAGGCAATGAGTGGAGTAACATCGTAAAAGGGAGGGAGAAGTGGAGGTGGTGGTTTTGTTTGTGGGGGGGGGGGTTTGCAGAGGGTAGGTCTCCTGCTTTATTGTGTATGCGCTATAACACTTATCTACTTTTTGCTACCTACATATTGTTTGCTTTATTCTTTCTATTTATGTTTATGTGGATTTCAAGTAAATTGGGTACATGATTTCATGTATCTCATAGTAGGTTCTCAGGTCCTGTCAATATTTTGAACCTTGGTTTTATTTTTTAAGGAAATTTTCAGTTTGATGTTCTGCCATCCATCTAGCATTGAGTTCCTCAGGCTTCCTTGGCTGTTACACTTTGTGTTTATCCTTTCTCTTCTCATTTTTGTCATCATTTTTGTCGGATGTTATACAGACTTAACCTCTTTTCCCATGCCAACCACTTGTTTTACCGGCTTTTGTTATTCTTTGTTGTAAGAACTCAAGCCTTTAGAATCGACCTTCAATCACATTTTTATGATTGTGGTTTCTCATTATTTAGTGTGTAGTTTGATCATTTCACACATTTCTTGCTTAAAATAACCTTCCTCGATGTTGTTTCTCTTCTCCTATTTGCCCATTTTCTACATGCATGGTGTTTACCTCTTTTCATTGTCAACTGCTTGTCCATTTGTATCACAAGATCTACTCATCTTTTGTTACAAGAATTCAAGCCTTCAGATTCAACCCTTCCATGTTCAATCACTTCTTTTGATTGTGATGTTTCATTATTCAATATGCATTTATCATGCAAAAAAGATGTGGATCTTGACCTTTTACAGATTCCTTGCTTAAACTGGCCTTCCTTGACATGTTTTTGAACCACCATTTTGTGATCATTCTTTCTAATGTTCTGGATTAACTTTTGGATTCTGATTTTTTTTTTGTCTGATTCAAGCCTTCAGATTCAACCCTTGCATGTCCAATCACATCTTTGGATTGCGATGTTTCATCATTCAATATGCATTTATCATGCATAAAAGATATGCCTCTTGACCTTTTAGAGATTCCTTGCCTAAACTTGCCTTCCTTGACATGTTATTAGACCATCATGACATGTTTTTGGACGGTCATTTTGTGATCATTCTTTCTAATGTTCTGGATTAACTTTTGGATTCTGAATTTTTGCTGATTCATGTAATTCTTTCTTACTCCTTTAGTCTTTTTGTTAGGTAATTCTTCATGGTTCAACTTCATGTGCTGGTCTGCATCAGTTATCAGACTTTATGCTCAGACTCTTTATCGTTGCTGGCTTGCTGCCGTGTTTCTTTGCGGCTTAGATGCCAAATGCTCTGTGCTTTTCAGGCTTTACTGCATCTATCATCTTGAGATTGATTTTTCACATTGGTGTACCTTCTTAAGCTTGATGCTCTTGATGGCTTATTTTCCATTTATTTTGTCTGTTAGCAAAATTTTAGGACCAGTTGTTTGCACTCTCTCATCTTGACACCAACAACCCCATGTCGATACAGTGATTAAGTTTGTTAGTTCACTTGTCTACAACCATAGCCAGTCCTTTTAACTTCTTATGTTGTATCTTGGCAATTGTATACTTTCTCATGTTTCTGTTCTTAGTTGCTTCTCTCCCTCCATCTTTTTCATTTGTTAGTATGTTAGTGGGATCAATTGTTTATGTTCTTTCCTTTGCTACACCATTGCTGCCACTAAAGCATATGCCTCTCAAGTTAGTCAGCTTAATTTCTCACGACAAGTTACAGTCCATATACTCCCAGATTCTGATTGATATACTCCCAGATTCTGTTGTTAGCTTTGGTAATCTGAAATTCTGAATGGTTCTCTGCTGCCAGGCTCACCAGTACTATTGCTTTGTGATATGATTTAAATATCTAACTGCTCTTGTGGCATCTTTCATGCAGTGTCACAAAACATCACACTTTGTATAACCTTTTTTTTAGGCCATATAATTCCATTTTTGGACCTACCATGTCACCAATATTTCATGTGTTGTGCGAATGTGCTTCTGTAAACACTAGTAATGTGCACGTGCTTTGCATGTGGAGAACTCGTTTATTTATTTTACAGAGTATCCTATAAGTTGTATAATTTGTACACAGCCCAAAATTGATAGGTTCCAATTTTCAAATGTCTAAATAAAAGATTGTTGAATTTTGTCATTTGCCATTACCAAAGATTTTATGAGGACTCACCTATCCATGTGATTCGGATACCTCTTTCATTAAAAAAATGCTACCCTTCTTTAAGCGCATTGCTTGTTCCTTAAAATATTTCACACTTTTCATGTATATCTACATGCACTTGGAATATTTATCTCTAGAGTGTGCCAATGAGGTTTGTCTTGTGGTGTGGTTCACCTCCACACGTAGTGCATTGCATGTGCCAAATTATAGTTGGGAGGATATCGAGTAGTTATCTCCTCCAAAATTAATTTCTTCCCTGAAAAGAGAATGATAAGTAGAAGCTAGTAAAGTAGTAATGCTACACTGCCATAAATGTGGACAAAAAGGATGAATATAAAAGTAAAATGCTTTTTAAACTTTATAGAAAAGGAAGAACAATTTCAATAAATAAAAAAAATATCTGTTTTTATGCCACGGTATGAGATATCTAATGCTCTAGATTTTAAATGAACATATCAACTGCACACTGATCATCTGATGCAGTATGATGGTTCTATCAACAACAACATATGTATGTTAAAATAACCAAAAGCGACCATATGTTCACGTACATTCCACACACTCATTCACTTCCATCTGTCATTCCAAATATCCCTTAGCATAGTAAGCTAGCTAGCTTAGTCGAGCAACAACAGCTGGATTTGATCATCTGAGGTAAGGCATCTTAGGTTGAGGTCCTATTGTAGCTTAGCTAGTTCAAAACCATAGATTCTAGCAAGTTCTTCCTGCATTCTTTTTGCCCTAGGACAGTAGAAGAGAACATGCAATATTGATTTTTTGTTAAGGCCACATCTCGAACAATAGTCCTTGCCCAATGTTTTCGATCTTATTGAAAGCATTGGAGCACAGTTGCTGAGCCCGAGATAGCATTTACAAGGAGTGCAGGACTTGACTATGGACTCTAAACTTCAATACCCAGCTTCCACTCCAAGTTCCTATATGGTGTCAACCTTTTAAGCAGAAGTCATTATATATTTCTCTGACTGCAATATGAGTTTTGTAACTTACCTCTAGCATATCCAATCAATGCTTTCAAATCTGTCATCAATTGGCTCTAAAGCAGCTTTAAATTGTTTTGCAAGCATCTTTAATGATACATACGATTTCCTTGCTTGCTAGAATATATGCTTAGAAGTTAGAACCATTATAAAAGCCAAACTAACAACCTTGTCCCATATATTCAGGGATGCCAAACTTCACGTCATTTATCAACTGACTATTTGGTACGCCAACAATAATATTTTGTGACAATCACATTTTAGTGCATTTAGATTATAGATACAAGACAGAAAGGAGTATTACTTTTAGCAATTATTTCATATTAAAAAAGCTCAGTGACAGATCAGTCAAGTGAAAATTGTAAAAAACAAAGCTCATAGTCAACCTTCTAAGTCTTCATTATGAACTTTATGTCTTCTGGGTTGCAATTTCAACATCGTGGTAACAAACTTAGCCTGATATCATGTAAAAAAGATTTACTATTTCAATAAGATATCTATGCTTTTGTTTTATCAAAACCTTCTGCCAATTGTAGAAGACAACTTACCACTATGGGACTTTTGGATAGAGAAACTAAATGTGGTAGTAGTCATGCCATAGACTTACTCCTTTCCAAACTACTTTGTAGAGGTAGAAGATAATGTTCTTTGAGAAGAAAAGAAAAAGATGATTTAACAATAACCATGATTCTTAACCAAGCAATCTTAACTAACATAATCGTGATTACTTCAAAAGAAACTGAGTCAACTATCTGGCTCTTCAATTTATGGATGGCATGCATATGACCAAGCCATTAATGCAAATTCTCAAAGCTAATCTACCAATTAAAACTATAAATTATGTAATAGATGGAAGGCCACAATGGCTGGAGATGGAGATAAGCTCTTGCAACTCACGCTTTTAATCTTGGGGAGCGCTGGTGGAGTCTAGCCATAATTGGAGAATAAATGCTGACAATGTTGAGAGTTAATCTTAATGATCATATTTTTTCTCATTAAGAAGCATATAATGGCGAGAACTAAACTCATCAATCTTGACCCACTGGAAAATGGTTTGTTGATATTCAATGGGAATAATTGCTTATCAATCTGTGTGGGAAACTATTGATCTACCAATAAGTGACTACATGTGGGTTGTTGTTATGGGCACTCACCATAGCAACAACTTGGCGAACCCACCCTAGACCAGCATATGGATGTGTGTGCACGCATGCATGCTCACAGTAAAAATATGCAGGATAAAATGAGAAATTAGTCTACTAGAAAGCTATGGGAGTTGCACGAATCAAGGGATATTGTGATGGATTATAGATTGAGATGATATTGGCATGCACATAGAATATTTGAGGGGACTCCAACAAGGAGTCTAACTCTAGTCTTTGATATAATGGTTGTAGGAAAAAGAATGGAAAACCTAAGATGACATGGAAGTTGTGAGAAAGGATACAAAACAGGTTGAATATAATTTTAGAGGTAGCCCAAAATAGGAATGCTTGGCAAATGAGGATGCGTAAAGTTAATCTCAGATAGTTGGGACAAAGCTCGAAAATTACATGTTTTTACTTATGCATGCATGTGAATTTATTCCTATATGTCACTATATATGTTAGAACATTATGCGCACACCACCATGTGTGTGGAATATGTTTTATCTGTACTATATTATGAACTGAGAAGGGGAATATGCTGAAGATTCAATCTGTAAAAAAATATTCCCATATTACCTTTATGTTTGTAGAAATTATGACATAATTTTGGTTTAAGGGACCATTATATAGGAATACAAGAAACAAGATAAGATAAAATTCAAATAATATGTTTATCTAAACTATATTTATAAAGTGAGAGAGGGAATATTTTGAAAGATTCCATCTGTGGTTGATTCCCCATATTACCCACTTTTTTCTTATAAAATTCACTACATAATCCTGCTTTAAAGGGACAATTATGCAAAGAATAAAAGAAAAAAAGCAAGACTGAATTCCAACTCCCCCCCCCCCCCCCCAAAAAAAACCCCCTGCCACGTAACCCTCCTGCTCAAATTTTAAATATCTTGAAAATTTTTAATTACTGCTAGTCTGCTACTTAGTACTGATACAATACATTCACTGAATGTTCCAGAAGTCATGTAGAAGATTAGCTTATTGAAAAAATTATGATAACATAAAAGGTTCAATTGTCAGGAAAAAAACTTTGATAGCCTGTACATTAAATTAGTTTGCCAGTGGTTGTCCGTGGTTGTGCATACTGCTTAAGACTGTATCTGTTTCTTTTCTCTCTGCATCTCCTTAAGACTCCTCCATGTTGATGCACATGTTGCAATACATGCTGCATCTTTGTGAAAAGCAGCAACTTACATTCCCTGAGAAAAGACTATACCGAGATTCCTGTAAGTGTGAGCCTATGTTCATTTTAATATTTTCCCCTAATATGCTGTGCAGGTTGACATTGCCCAGAAAGCAGGTGAACTAGAATTATTTATGAATGATAAACATCCTCAATTTTCTTTGATTAAGGTAATCTCTTGCTGGTATCTTCTGGAAACATTTTTCATGTAAATCTGTGATGACTGACCCAACTTGATCATTCAGAGAGAAGTTAGTAAGTCCAGAAACCGGGAAGTTATTGAGTTATTTGAATTTGGGTTTGGCATTCATCATGCTGGGATGCTGCGAGCTGATAGAGGCTTGATTGAGCGCCTTTTCTCTGATGGTCTGCTGAAAGTAAGTAACATTTTTTTTTGAGGTATAAATCTTTGTGCAGGACTCAAGCTTTATGTTGTTTTAATTTTTCTGCTCCAGGTTCTTGTTTGTACTGCAACTTTGGCCTGGGGAGTAAACTTACCTGCTCATACAGTCATCATCAAGGTGAGTTGGACCATGAATCTGCAATTGCTATTGAAATCTATGATGATTCTGAGCTGTGACAATATGAGGAAATATGCGCTGCACTTATTATCTTTTCTTTTCTCATGAAAGACCATCCATTGATGATTCCTATATGTATCGATGCCCAAAAAAGTTCGATAAACTTAAAAGTTAAAATAGTTTTTAAACTACACTAATTGATTGATTTTGCTTAAGTCTGATCACGAAATCTTTTTTTAATTGTTGCGTGGGTGTGCAAATGCAAGTAAAGGAGGGACCTAAGGTAGCATGGATGGAGGCTGTGAAGAAGGATATGGAGAAACTTGGAATAACATCAGAGGTGGCCCTGAATAGAAATTCTTGGCGAATGAGGATCCATGAAGCTAACCCAAACAGTTGGGAAAAGCTAGATGGTTATAATTATGGTTGTATCGATGTAGATTATGTTGGGCATTAGCTTTACAATCATGTATGCTATAACTGGCATACTCATTTATGACTGGGATATGCATGTATATCTTTTCTTTCAGGACCTCAGACATTGTTCTGGTTTTTCCTCCTTGGTCTATGGACGGTTGGTCAAATAATTATCTTAATGGAATATTATGAACCAAAATCTTTGATAGCTTGGATTTATCGCATATGCTAGAGGTGGTAGATCAAGTGCATGTGCTGAGTTCCCTGAATTTCACCATAAACAGCTGCAAAATCCTAGGTATGTGGTCTTCATATGGGTATGAAGGTCATACATGGATTGGAAGAATTTAACATGACTGTGAGATTGAACCTAAGCATTATTATCATCTACATCATTGAAGGATCTTGATTAACATAACCTTTTGGAAAAACATGACATCCTGTATTGTTATCATACCATAATCATATAGAAATTAGAATGGGGGAAATCTATCAAAAAAGCTGCTCCTCCCTGGTCCTCATTCTTTCATTCTATATTTCTTCATAACTGAGGGAATGAGGTTTCACAATGAAGTTTGGTTAGTCTTTTATGGAGAGTCTTAAGAGATGGGTGATGGGAGAGTGCATAATCAAGATAACCTAATGGCCCTTTCCATTAGTACCTTGCTTCCCTAAATACGCTATGCTATCAGTTACATGTGAATAAGTGCAGCCACAAAGATATCTCATACTTTACTGGCTGGAGATAAATCCTGATGAATTGTTATCACATTCTCACTTGTACAATGTTGGAACTATGTGCCATACTTCTTTTGGATAGAATAAATGCACTGACATGAATGTTGTTCTATTTAATATAAAATGACATTAGTCTAACAGTGTCATGCTGTGATAGTTATAATTGATATTCTTTTTTTTCTTTGCATGACACTACAGGGACGCAACTATATGATCCCAAGGCTGGTGGTGGCGGGACTTGGTATGCTTGATGTTATGCAGGTAAGATTTAAGAATCATAGTCACGCCTTAAGTTATTCCATGAGTAACTATCTTATAAAAGTTCAATTGTATAAAAGAATTTGCATCTAAGAGAACAACTTTTTGTGTGCTAATTTTATGCTGCTCGTGTGTTAGATCTTTGGCCGTGCTGGAAGACCCCAGTTTGACAAAAGTGGCGAAGGCATTATTATGACAACTCATGACAAATTGGCTTATTATTTGAGACTGTTGACAAGTCAACTCCCTATAGAAAGCCAGGTCAAGATTTACATTGTCAATTTTGATTAGTATAATAACACTTGCATACTTTAAGACTTGGTTTTGGTAAGATTATGCATTATATTTTTAAAACTATGATTATGGTTATTCTCTCTCTGTCTCAACTTTATGCATCAGTTGCTTTTTTAATATATTATTATTTTTCTGTGTGTAATATCACCATCCTGTGATTGTCTAAAATTTGTTGCTGTTGCCACTCAACTTTTCAAATGGAGTTCTTTTATATCTTGAAAACTTGTGATGTATATTATGAGTACTTACTAATAAATATGTGAATATGCAGCTATTATTTTGTTTAATCGTCATTTTCATGCACTACATCATAGGTTAATTTTATTTTTTAAAAACAGTTATGGAAATTAAGGAACTTTAATTCCTTGTAAAAGTGAAAATCTTAGGAAAATTGCAAGTACTATAGCCTTTGCCATTTAGCAATTGTTAACTTATAGAAACACAAGGAGAGATTTTTTTTTTCTTTTTTTTTTTTTAATTCGATATTTTCAATACCTAACTTTCCATCTGTGCATGTGCTCTCTAACTCTGTACTTCTTCATTGCTAGTTGATCCTACATCGCATGGATGTGGGTATGATGGTCAAGTCCAGGTGTTTCTATAAGTGCCTGATCCTTTTCCTAAGGAATTCCTCTGATGGACCTATTACTCAAGTTCCATACTCATACCATCACTCCCATGTCTAAGTCTTGGGTTTGGGTACGTGTGGTAGAGCTGGTGGTTTAGATATTGTAATGCATGACTCTATTAAGGTCAATGTCCGTTGTATTTGTACATACTGTACTGTACCCTACTAACACTGTGAGGGCATTTCATGTGTCTATCCACTAAATCAACCAGTACCGACACTATACCAATGCAGTATTGGTTGGGGTCAAAGTATGCTGAACCGTACCGTCGGCCGTATCGGCCGACCAACGGTACGGTTCGGTACGATTTTGTATCGTACCGAATCGACGAAGGCAAGCAAATCCGAACCGGAAGAAAAAGAGAGAGAGAGAGAGAAATAGAGAGAGAGAAAGAGGAAGAAAGAAAAAGAGGGAGGGAAAGGAGCCGGTGGGATCACCGGACGGCCTCCGGCTGGCCGCCGTGGCCATCGGAGGGCACAGTCCACGCACGTGGCGCCGCGGGCGTGAAACAGGGGCGTCGCCCCTGTTTCTCAAATTTTTTTAAAAAATCTAGTTTTAAGTGAAGCCGGAAAATAGTTTGTCGCTTCACGATTTTTGTGTTTTTTTTTTTAAATTCCTTAAGTTGGCACCTGGGTTGCCGACTTCATAAGTTTAAAACAAAAAAAAAGAAAAACCAAAACAGACGGTCGTCTATTTCGAAAAAAGAAGGGGGTGGGGCCGCGGAGGGGCTCCGCTCGTTTGACCACCCTCAGGTCGTCGGCTCATCGGCCACCGGGGGCCTCGTGATGGAGGCGCCGTCCGTCCGGTAGGTCCCTCCCCCCCTCCGAGTGCTCTCTCTTTCTTTCTCGCTCTTTTGAAAGTCCTATCGGGCGATACGGGACTCGAAAGCCCTCTAGCGGCCACATCCGGCCACTGTCGGCCTCCGGTGGCTCCCACCTCCCTTTCTCTTCTCTCTCTCTCTTTCTCACTTTCCTTCTTTTTTCCTTTCGTACCGCCGGTGTACCGAATTTACCGGCCGAATCGTGCCGGTTCCCCTCCGATACGGTACGATACGGGGTGTACCGGCCGGTTCGGCACGGTATGGGAAACCTTGATTGGGGTACTAAAACCAGTATTGTGAACCTTGATTATGACTATTACTGTCTTCCAGTTTGAAACTTTCAAACCAGTTCTAATCATGTATTTACAAGTCAATATTACTGTGGCATCAATTTGTACTGATATGAATTCTATCAGATTATGTCATATAACAATTAATGTATTACTCCTTTAGGTCTTTATCAAATTGTTCCTTATTTTCCTGTTTGTTATTGCTTTTATGCAGTTCGTAAACTCATTGAAAGATAATTTGAATGCGAGGTGGCCTTGGGCACAAACAAATTCAAGGAAGCATGTGCATGGCTGGATATACATATTTATTTATAAGGATGAAGACAAATCCTTTGGTGTACGGAGTAACATGGGATGAGGTATGATAAGATTGAAGCATATTCCTTATTGATGCATTTAGAAATCTGACACAGTGACGCCTGTTTCTTGTTCAAGGCATTTGTAAGACACAGTGACACCTGTTTCTTGTACAAGGCATTTGTATGTGATTGATTAGATTTGGCAGGGTCTTGTTCACACAATTTGCATGACATTGCTTGTGGACTTTTCATCTTTTCAGGTCTTGGTATCATTTATTGAATTAATATTACAGTTAGGATAAACAAATAATAGGAGTTCCTAAGTATAATTCTTGACCTCAGAGCAATTTTCAATATGCCTTTGCATTCTTGAGTTGGATACGAGGAAATGTCTCCAAAGTCTCCACAAGTTTTTGCATAAAACTTTACCATGGATTAGTGTAAAGCTTATCTTAAACCATATAAAAATTTTGAAGCCAGCCTGTGGACTTGGTTATTCCAGTCTTGTAACATACGATGGTTAAGTTGCCAAGTCAGGTGCTTGTGGCTGTCAGGTGATATGAATATATGAAACCTGAACTATTTTGAGAAAATTATATAAATCCTAAACATTAACCTGCATATTTCTTCCTCTTCTTTGGAGTTTTTTTTCCTGCTAGTCCTTTATGCTGCCCTTGCAGTTTCATTGTTTTCTTTGTTTCTTTCTGAAATTGGAAAAACATGTTTCATCTCTTTTATTTCTAATTCTGATGTATGCCAACTCCTATGTTTAAAACTATAATGGCTGACAATCCCATGCTCAGTTCTTTTAGATTGTGCCCGTTGTTCTTCTAAATGTTACTATCATTTGGTAACATTTTTTTTTTTTTTGACTATCAATATGGAAAGTCCAGAGTTTAGTTTATTTTAGTTTTGTTTCTTTGTTGTTCAACAATGCCTGTTCCCATTACTGTTCCACATTAGGTCAATGTTGACAAGGGCGTGTCCAGTCCTGTTACTATCAGATATATGAGGGAAGATGTTTTGTATAAGCTAAGGACAGTTTATGTTGGTCTATCATGCATTGCCTTCTGGATGAGTGTTGTATCACTTTCTACATTGTACTGTTTTGTTCATGTATCTACTTAAAACTGACACTGTAATTTCTTGTGGTCCTATAGGTTATTGGAGATCCTTCCTTGACCACCAAACAACGATCTCTTATAGTTGATGCTGCACGAGCCCTTGACAAGGCAAAAATGATGCGATTTGATGAAAAAAGTGGCAATTTTTACTGCACAGAGCTTGGTCGCATAGCAAGCCATTTCTACCTTCAATATTCTAGTGTTGAAACTTATAATTTGATGCTTAGGCGCCACATGAATGATAGCGAAGTAAGCATGATTGTCATATGTACCGCAAAGCAAGCACGAGTGAAATCTATTTAGTTTATGTACCTAATTGTTCTAGTTGTTGCTTACTATTCTTAAATTGCTGCTGTAGGTAATTAACATGGTGGCCCATTCTTCTGAGTTTGAAATATTGCTGTTAGAGAGGAGGAACAGGATGAGCTAGAAAAACTGTCTAAATTTGCATGCCCATTAGAAGTAAAGGGTGGACCCACTGATAAGCATGGGGAAGATTTCAATCCTTATTCAGGTTCATAAACTTAACTAGTGTTTATTTATTCACTATGTTTTTGATAAGATCACAACTGAAGCCCAAGATGGTATTTCTGTATACACAGGTGCACATATCACGTGGTTCAAATAGAAAGCTTCTCTATAATTTCTGATGCAGCATATATTTGTGCAAGCTTGGGTCGTATTATGCGTGCTTTGTTTGAATTTGCTTGCGTAGAGGGTGGTGCGAAATGTCATGTTTCATGTTGGAATATTGCAAAGCTGTGGATCGCCAAATTTGGCCTCATCAGCATCCACTTAGGCAGTTTGACAGGACCTTTCACAGGAGGTTTGTCTAGATCTCCATGAGCACCCTTATTTTTTAACTGTTTACCATTTTACATGTATATCCTCTTTTGATTTCTAGTTTTTATGTTAGATACTAAGAAAACTTGAAGAAAGAGGAGCTGATTTGGATCGTCTCTTCGAGATGGAGGAGAAAGATATTGGTGCTCTGATTCGTTTATGCTCCGGGGGGAAGGTATTTTTACTATGTGTCTTGCAATGCTTTCTATTTCGGTAATATCCTTTGGATTTTAGCTAATTATGATTATGACTCATTCTTTTTTCATTGAGTTGTCAAGCAATATTTAGGGTATTTCCCGAACATCATTTGTCTGCTAGTGTAAGTCCCTATTACCAGAACTGTTCTTAAGGTAAGTTGGATCTTTGAATACAACGCAATTTAATGCTAATCTGAAGTAGCATTTTTTAAGGTTTAGGGAGCTTCCTGCTTACTCCACTATTCATGTCATATCTCTAGGTAGATCTTCTTATAACACCCGACTTTGTTGGAAGGAGCGCTTCCATGGTGCTGCTCAACGCTGGTTGATTCTCGTTGAGGGTGTGAAATTTAATTAAGTGGTACTTTTTTGTTTTATTACTTCTGCATTTGCAGCATTATTGAACTTCATATGATAAATGACCCTCAGTTGACTACTTGAATAATTGACTGCTTGAGTCATTTATCTGTTTGCATATCCTCTGATAAATTCATTCTCTAATTGTTTTCATTAGTATGTTTTGTTTTCTTATTCTTTTTTATTCCCTTTTGTGGTCCATAAGGGTGTGCTCTCTATAGATTTAAGGGACTGTCAGAACTCAGAAGCATAAAAAACAATAGACTTTGAGGTACATGGATTTAGTTTAAACAAGTTTAGATGATATGAGCATCTGGTGAGCTAATGGAATGTCCTTACTGAGGTTGGGCTGTGTAGGATATGTCAATATACTTATCTATCGTATAGACTTCTCATATTGGTTCACTTTTTCTTGGTTAAAATGAGCAGTTGTTTATTACCTTTCTGGATGGAGATTATAATTGGTCATTATTTAGAGAGATGAAAATATTACTGCTGATAATTGATGCAACATGGTTCATATATTGTTTAGAGATGTAACTGGATAATATTAGGTGCATTAAAAGCGAGGATGATATGGCTCTGGACAAAGATTATGGAGTTATTTGTGGGGAGCATAAATAGGATTCTAAGAGAGAGAATTAATAGATTCAGGGAGACGCACATGTAACAAAATTCATTCGTATTTCATTGAAAAAATTCCAGAAAAGCAAAAGAAAAAAAGATGTTGATATCAATTACCAACTGAGTTGCAAATTTACATATAGGAGTGAGGGAGAAGCTAGGTTAGTTTGCTTAGGAATCTTATTCAACATTTTGTTGATAAGATGCAACCTGAAATGATTAGACTTAGAGAATTATTCTAGTATAAATATGCAACAACAAAGCCAAACCAGTTAATGTGGAGTTAGCTTCAGAAGCCAGAGCATGAAGTTGTGAGAGAGGGTATTGATACCTCATTTATATAAAAAAAGAAAAGACAACATTATGACAAGATAAATGATACATTGATGCTAATTTCTTTAGGCTATTGATGAAGTGACTAGAAATTGGTAGGTTTTAAGGGCCAATAAATTGGTAGGTTTTAATGATTGAAGATGCAGCACAATCATGTTGAGATCATTCATATGATTGCTGTGATGCCTGGGTTGGTTAGTTATTGCTATGTTGTGCCAATGCCTTTTTGTTCTATTCATCTATGAGTTGACTAATACTTAAGAGGCCCCATGATTTTGTTCTCTTTATGTAGTGTTTGTTGATGAGACTGGATCTGTACTTATGCTAAATCAGAAGTATGGAGGATATATCTAAAGGATACGGGATTTAAACTCAATAGAAGTAGAATGAAGTAGACTAGCCTCTTGTGTACAGCAAAAGACAGGATGAATATTTGTCTTCTTGGTGCTGATTTTCAAAGTTCTTAATTTTTTGGTGTTAGTATTTTTGTAGAACTTTCTTGGAGAATCAAACATAAGATCTAAGTATGTGTTTTTTATTTAATGAGTTATTGGATCTTATTTGCATTACATGATGGAGGCTGCTTATTTATGTGGATGATGATATGTGCCGTAGTTGCTAGAATCAGGAAGGGAAGAGTGGGTACAGGTGCAGGTTTGAGAAGTGGACATTCTAGAAACTCTTGAAATAAGCAAGTACTTATGAAGTTGGTGCTTGGCTCAAGTATCTAGGAAGTTTCCGAATTGGGTTCATTACTCTAGTTAGAAGGTTCTGGCTACTAAGATATGGACATATAAAATCTTAGTTGCTGGAACCTGGGATATGGGATCGGTGTTTAAAATGAAATGCATAAGGCTGCATATGCGGCCGCATATGTATATGTAGTCCCTTGACCACACTGCATTGCTCATATGGAAGCTACTTATATATGGTCATTCCACATATGGGCTGAAAGGGCAGTTGACTTAGCATCATGTGGTCATATATGTGGCTCAATCAGCATTTTGCGGCTGCATATGTGACCCATTTAGCATTATGCTTCAAATATGTGCCCCCACTTCCATGTAGGCCTGCATGGATGAAGCATGTCCAAACTGATGGTCAGGTCGTGTGTGGGTTTCAGTTGTGTTATAACCATCCTGTTAGTATCAAGTACTAAATAATTTTACTAATTGTTAGTTGTTACTTTTAATAATATTGATATTAATTGTCCAGAAGAATATTATTGTCATAATTGTTGTTTTTATTGTACTCAATATATTTCAGTTATATTCATATAGTTAAAAATAGTAGTTGCATGTGCACTTGCATATGTAGCCTGCATACCACATCTGCATTTAGAGGTGCCAACTTACAACATTCCATTGCGTACCTGACCCGATGTGGCCCTAATGGGGTGGGTTTTACCCAACCACAACAGATCTAGCACGGGCACAATAATGGTAAAACCCAACCTCCATCCGACTTGGATATATGTAACTCTTTACAAATCCCCTCCTCGGGGTAAAAAAATGATTTGTATGCAAAAAAAAAAAAAAAGAAAAAAAAAAAGAGATTTTTGTAGCAATACTCGACCTAAGCCATCCAATCTATCCTGTCTGACTCGTGCTGCCTTCCCCTGAGGCAAGTATGGGTAATAGCCTACCTGACCCATACCTCACCCATATCCGACCTGCATTATGTTAGTCCCTTGAATGCTAGAATATTGCTGTGCTGGTATGGATCAGATATAGAACAAATGCTCGAATCACTGGGAAGAAATGTTAGTTATTCAACCATGTGCAGCGCATTGTGAAAAAAAAACACAACATAATACGTGGTTATGTAACATGCGTGCTTGCATACTGGAATGCCATTAGACTTTGATTGTAGCATGGTGTAGTGTTCTATGTACATAATAATCTGAATGACTATCTCCCCCTTTTTTTGTGAGCTTTTCTTAATTATGCAACTATCATATGCAAGTGCACCATGAAGACAGTATACTTTTTCCACCTTGACGCATTGACTGCTTGGATTATCCTTTTTTTTTTTTTTTTGGGCAGGATTCTGAAAATGACCACATTTACCATTCAGATTTCTTCACATTGACCAAGAGGATGGCAAGGGGAGAATCTCAGAAGATTTCTTTTACTGTACCAATATTTGAACCACATCCACCACAGTACTTTATTCAAGCTGTTTCTGATTCTTGGTTACATGCAGAGTCACTTTACACCGTGTCTTTCCATAACCTCACATTGCCAGAGGTCAGTACGAGAATACTTTTTACTGCAGTTGCATAAGTTTTGATATTGTCAGTCACACTAAAAGCTGTTATATTCAGACACAAATATCACACACGGAACTTCTTGAATTGAAGCCTCTTCCTGTGAGTGCTCTTGGCAATGAGGCTTATGAGAACCTATACAAATTTTCACACTTCAATCCAATCCAAACACAGGTCAAGTGCTCCAACTCTATCTTTTCTTTGTTGCATTAGTTTCCTGTTTGAGATTTTGCTTTCTAGTGGTTGACCTGCTTCTTGTTTACTTTGCAGGCTTTTCATGTCCTGTATCACTCAAATGACAATGTTCTCTTGGGAGCCCGACTGGAAGTGGAAAAACTATATCAGCTGAGCTAGCGATGTTACATCAATTCAACACGGAACCTGATATGAAGGTTTTTTTTTTTAAATTTTTTTTTTTAATTGTAATTTACTTGAGTTAGTAAGACATGTATACCTTTGGTTGAATGATCATACCTTTCAGGTAGTTTACATTGCCCCTCTTAAAGCTATTGTTCGGGAGAGAATGAATGACTGGAGAAAGCGGCTTGTTTCTCAACTTGGAAAGAAGATGGTATGTCTGATTTGTATATCTGTTGGTCACACAATGATACAAAATTGTTCTAAGTATGGTAGAATAATGTTTCTCGCAGGTTGAGATGACTGGGGATTTTACTCCGGATCTTATGGCATTATTGTCAGCTGATATCATAATTTCTACTCCTGAAAAATGGGATGGTATTAGTCGCAGTTGGCATAGTCGAAGCTATGTGATGAAGGTGAAGATTCCATTAATGTCGATCTCCATGTCACTTAAAGAAAAGATGATGGGGAGATTTGCTTGCATACATTTAGTGATTCTTCTATTTGTTATTCTTAACATTTGAGCCTATTGATAGGTTGGACTTATGATACTGGATGAGATTCATTTGTTAGGAGCTGATCGTGGAACCATTCTTGAGGTACTTTCAGATCTTGTTCCTTATTATTATTACATAAGCATTTTAGACTCCTCACCAGAATCAACTGTACATGCTTCCAAAAAGTCTAGGATGACTATATAGTTGTAGAGAGCGCATTTGTATTTGTTCTATACAAAAGGAGGCAAAGTAGCATTTCAAGAACAAAGTAAATGTATGGTCTGAAGTCCAATAAGTGACTAGTGAGACCTTTGTTTCCTTTAAGAGAAGCTTGAGCAGGATTCGATGTATAGACCCCTTAATAGGTTTTGGGTATGAAAGAGATTAGAGACATTGACAAGAATCCTTAATTCTTCAAAATACTTATTACTTGAGTTGCATTTAGCATCACTGTTAGTTTTCTGTTTTCAAAAGCTGAAAATAGAAACGCTGTTTTTTTTTTTTCTTTTTTCTTTTTTTTTGGCTTCTCTGGCAAAGAAACCTGTTAGGTAGTTTGTGGTTTTTTTTTTTTCAAATATATAACAAAAACTAAAATACTTGTTTTGCGTGCATAGGATAAGAACTCATTTTCTCTATCATTTTTCAAAACCTGTTCATACACTAACAATCACAGTTTATACAATTGTGCATCTAAAGCTCGTACATATGGTTTATACTTTATAATAAGTCAAAATTTAAAAATTCATTAAGTTTGTGTAGTGTATCCACCATAAGCTTTATTTGAGTACGATTAATACAACAAGAATACAAATACAATGGGAAGTATTGTTAAACAAAGCACGTTATACATACAACATGCCCAAATCTTTTGGTTAGAATCCATATCTGGATTTGATCCTGGAATATTTATGGGGTAGGATGGAGGGAAGGGGAGGGGAAGGAAGGGAGCTCAGGAAAGAGAACAGGAGGGAATAGGGAAGAAGAGAGGAAGTGGAGCTTGGCATGTTCCAGCCTGAGCAACACAGGAAACTAGATTTGCATCTGGTCTGGGTACAGCAGGGGAAAAGAAGGAAAGGTGGAGCAGGATTGGGGGAGGAGATGGGGATAGGGAAGGAGAGAGGAACATGTGAAAGATGAGAAGAACCGAATCTGGACCGATTTGGATTTAGTAGATGACAGAAGGCAAGGAGTAGAAAGGATGGGGGAGAAGGAATAGAAGAAGAGTGGAGGGGAAAAAGGTAAAAGATCTGGTGCCAGGTTTGCCGTTTCAGTACTAGACTATACGGATACCATCCTATTACAGTGTTGGTATACCGTATGTTACGAGACAGCGAGGTGTACCAAGTGTCAACACGGTACAAGACTGCGTATCGGTTCGATATTGGTATGATACGGTACGGTATTGACCGGCCAGCAAACCTTGATTTGGTGGCTGATTTGTTGGAGCAACATTCTATTGAGGGGGTCAAGTGGGAATTAGGGGTCAGATGAACATGGGAGAAAAAAAGGAGGATTGGATAAAGTTACTTAGTTTCCAATTGCCAATAGAAAGAACCGTTTCTCCTTTTGAAAAAAATAAAGGCTATTCTTATTAGCTTTTACTTTTTCTTAAAACATTGACGGTGTTTTTAGAAAAAACAAAAAAGCCTCTTTGAAATGAGTTTACCATCTCAGTTTTCGGATTTTGTTTTTTAAAAACCAAAAGTCAAAAATTAAGATGATGCCAACGATGCCCTTAATCATTCAATTGTGGATTTAAAGAAATCTCTGACATAGTAATTCCAGAGTATGATAAGATACATGATGGATTTGTTATTTTAATAAAATGGATTTGGATGAAACAATGTTAGTGATAAAATATTGGCATCTTCGTAGAAG
>NC_026005.2:71346034-71476034 GCF_000442705.2 Elaeis guineensis | reverse complement strand
AAACCATTCATAACCTGGTAATATGTTAAATTTGAATCTATTTAGCCATGTTTAAGGGTTCTGGAGATCAGGATTGTTTCAAAAGGTCACTGCAGACTTTGTGGTGAAGATTTTTGGTCAATCTGCTTTTTGTGACTTCAGTTTCTATTGCATGATATCCTAATGTAGTTATTACAAAGTCAACATTAAGTTTCTGAATTCTGATAGTGAGATTGCTGAGTAAGATTCGCTGTCTCAATATCAGATCTTGTACCGATATCATCTTATTATAGTGTAGGTATGTAGTATGGTACGAGATGGTGAGGCACACTGAGTGCCAGTATGATACATTTGGTATGGTACGGTAAGTCCGGAATGGTGCGGCACCGATCAGTATGGCAACTTTTTTTTGCTAAGGGGTGCTCATATGCCTTTCTTACTATTTACATGCTTCTCAGTTAACACATGCAGTATATGGTGTGTTTATAAGATGTGGATAATCTCATCTAAAACTCATAAAAAATATGGGTGATTGTATGATTTTACCATTCTTTCCTGCAATTTTATTTCTTTTTTTTTTTTCCAAATTTTACTTATGATTATAAACAAATTTGATCACACTTTTACAAGATTGCCTTCTTTTGCTTGATATAGTCTAACCCCAAGCATTTAGGTTATTGTCTCTAGGATGAGATACATATCATCACAGACAGAGCGCTCAATACGTTTTGTAGGTCTATCGACAGCATTGGCGAATGCCCGGTGCGTTTATATTTCTTGCTTCTTTACACTTGACATAATTCGGCATCAAAGTGCATTTTGCTGATAACTTCTATGCTCTTACCTTTTGTTTCAGGTCTGCATATCTATTTTACAATTTAGAATTGTCATAGTTATGATTTTATTAGTTGAATGTAATTATCCATTATGATTTTGGCATCTGAGACAGTTAGTCTGTAATTTTGGGATGTTTGAATTTGTCCATAATTTCTGAGACTTTGTCATGTACATTTCTTTTCTTTTGGAGGTAACCTTATATTTCTTTGTGCAATTCTTAACTAGATCTATGTAAGTTATGGGTGTCTATCAAGTTAAATATTTACAAACTCAGGTTAAATTGCCTAAATCTTAAGATACATGGAAGGGGTGATGAGCACCTGAAAGGTTATGGCACCGCAACTTTTCAAGGATGTCAATTATGAATGTGCCTGGCTTAGTCGACTTAATGAGTTCTTAAGAGCTGACAGCATAACATGCCCATTTGTATAATCCTTCCTCCACAATTAGTTGAACTGGTTGCTTTACATCTTGTATGAAATAAACATGACCTTTGTCTGAGCCTGCCATCATTAGACAAAGTCTTGCTTATTGTGTTGTGTTAGCCAAGGGGTGGTATAATATACTGTGCTTTTGGATGTATACTAACTACTAGCATGCGCTATCATGGGTTGATACAGAACATGACCCTTTCATACATAACCTAGTGCTAAGATGGGTTAGGAAAACCATTTTCTAAAACTTACGTTACTTTGTTGCTTGAGGCAATGGTAAAAGGCTTTGGCTGACAAGTGCAATTGCATGGGTTCTAGTCCTGGGACAGTGACCTTGTACAAAAAATGCCACAGTTAGGACTGTCCAAGTTTGCCCCTCTTAGGACCTCACATTGCGGAGATCATAACCCGTAATGACCTTTTATTTAGCTTTATGGTTACAAAGTTCTCAAATTATCTGTATTCAAATAAAATCTTTTACCTTATTAAGCTTATTTTTATTTTTTTATGCCAACTTATTTGTAAATCAAAATCTGGAATGTTATTGAAATGCTGAATAACACCCAATTAGTTCTTGTATTCTGGAAGTTTATATAAAAGGAAAAATAAAATGTCAAACATATAAAAAGTATAATATAAAGTATTCTAAATTTCAGCTGTAATCAACTATGTAATCTTGATGTTATACTGTTAATTTGGTAATGGACACTTATTATTTTTGTCCATAATCAAATATGTAATCTTGATTTTATAGTGTTCATTTGGTGATGGACACTGATTGTAGGTCCACAATGGTGCTGGCAGTCTGTAGGCTCTACTAGCATGCTGTGCTCTTGAGAACTGGGGGCACAGACTGTTGGACACTTGTCTATGGATTGTGCAGGTGTCTTGTCCATATGATGATGGAACCTCCTGAGCTTTTCCTTCTTCCCCTTTCAGAAGTCTTTTATCTTTTCTCCTTGACGATTGCATGGTTTCAACTTTCAACATGACCGTCACCATCAGCTGCTTCTACTTGTGCACTCACTGTCTGCCTTACCAACTTGCGAACTTTAAAAGACGACTGATTTATTGGCTAGGCAATGCTTGTCTTCTGTATGTTAGCAGAGACTTTGGGGCATCTCCTGAACTTTACCTGAATCCATGTCATAACTGCCTTGATGGGCATAACAACTTCATAAAATGATCCTGCTTGAAAATGTTTTATTTGTGTTGCCACACTGGATACGGTGGCATAGAATATGTGAAACATATATTGCACAGTAGAACTTAAAGTTATGTATAATAAAAACTTAAATAAATGTAACAATTAATAACATAATAGAGCTTAAATTTATTTATGATAAAAAAATAACAATTAATAGCATGATAGAACTTAAAAGTTGTCTATGATAAAAACTTAATAGTTGCACTTTGTGCTTCTTGTCTAGATTCTTTGCTTGTTTTATGGACATTGACCATATGCATTTGTTTTTTGAATGATTAAGCAATTGAAAGAACAACATATGTTTTGTTAGAACAACATGTGCCATTTTTTTGTTAGCATTGCTATCAAGTAATAATTTTAAGAATTACATGTATTCTTATTTTTAATAGAGTTTGTACTTTGAATGATTACAATTAATCTTTTCTTTTTTAAGTCACAGCTGATTATTTTTAGAATAGTTATATATTTGAATCCATTTGAATGATTTTAAGTTTTGTTCTAACATTCCTAATTTAGTCTTTTGGAAGAAATAATAGCATAAGTGGGGTTTTCTAGAAAAATTGCCAAACTGCCATAACCATAGCCATCAGGACTTATCTTAGCTTTATGTAGTGAGCATTATGAATGCTCATTCGCCAAGCATTCCTATTTGAGGTTGCCTTTGGCATTACTTTAGGCTTTTGTTGATAATAAAAGAAAGGAGCCAATTTTCTTTTGACGCATCTTTTTTTTTTTTTTTTTAAATTTTCTCTTTTGTCCCTTCAATAATGTCATATTTTGGAAGAGATGGTGTATTAAGAGCTTTCTAGGGGGAAACATAATTCATGCGAGAAGCTAGTTGGAATGTTTACATGAAGCCATATGTAACTTGGGTTGGCTTTGTCAAATGTTGCTTAGTTGGATCATAGTGTATACCATTTTTTATGCTGTATGTGGAATATTACAGAGTTCAGACAGTATACTAAGGGTGGCAATTTATGACCCAACCCGTTAATCTGACCTGCGAATGACGCAGGTTTGGGATTGACATTAATGGGTTTGGGCCATAAACGGGTCAGCTTGTTTACACCCATTTACTAATTAGGTTAGGTCGTAACCCAATCCATTTAATCTGTTTAAAACCTGCTTAACCTGTTTTTAACCTGTTTAACCTGACCTATTTAACTTGTTTAACCCGTTTAACCTGACTTGACCTATTTAATAAATGGGTTAATGGGTTGGATCGGGTTATTTGTTTAATAATTAGATCGGATTCAGACTTGAATTTTTGACTTGTTTAATAAACAGGCAGGGTTTGGGCTGATAAATTTTTGACCCAATCCGTATCTGACCTGACCCATATATGATCGAACCGATCCGCTTGCCACCCCTACAATACTCGATGTACCACTTGCATATCTGCTGGTATATGAGTCGTATGTTTATGGCATTTCCTGTACTATGTAGAAAATCAGTATTGAGAAACTCAGCATTTAAAACATTTCATCTATCTGATGTTGAAGATTAACAAGTCTTGTGACATTAGAATGCTAAACTTAGCTGAGAATCTGATATATCACTAAGATTAACATAACTTGAAACAAAACTCTAGCATTCCAGGATTTGTGGATTCATTTCACTATTTTTAGATTTTAAAATGTAACAGAAACAACTGAAAAAAAGTTAGGGCTGATAGTTGATAATCATGCCATATATGAGGTATGTTGTATTGTAATTTGTAAGCTCGGATGTTTACCCCATTTGGATGATTCCATGGTTGCATTATTCTCATATTGCATGTGTCCAAGGTCCACAAAACTAGTACTAGGAAGTAGGAACTGTACTGGCAAGGAACTATATGATTTTAAGTGATATGGAGCAGTTTCACTCCACTGGACCGGTATGGACCTATTCAACTTGTGTACGGAATCGAACCTTGGTATAGTATTGATACCATACCAGTGGAATATGGTTGGTACAACAAAGCCTGCATGTTTCCAATATGATCATAAAGTGCAACATTTTGTTGATTGGCTCGGCACTTGTGCTCTACCGTTGTGACCATATTAATTTTCGAGAAATCTCATGAGCTTGTTTTCGTTGTATTTTTCAGTGATTTGGCTGACTGGTTGGGTATTGGAGAAAATGGTCTATTCAATTTTAAGCCTAGTGTGAGGCCTGTACCTCTTGAAGTTCACATTCAGGCAAGTGAATGCATTCTCCTAATAAGTTTTCATACTTGAGGTGACTCAACAACTTGTAGCATTGCCCAACAAGCAAATGTGGAAAAGCAGCTGTCCTTAGCACAAAGTTGCTTTAGTCTCCCAGCAAAATTGTTTCACTATTCATCTTTTACATATCATGCATGTCATTGAAATTCGTAAGTTAGTTTTTGTTATGCAGAGTCACATCATCAAGTGTGTACTCATATAGTTATGCAAGCTTTTAGTTAACTTGGGAGGTCTCACTCTTCCTTTTCTCTTTTTGCATGCACTTCTCTTGGTTCTTCAAATTTTGTTTCAGAGGGTTTTGATGACTCCTAACATGATTTATTGTAGTTTTATTGCTATATTTAGTTATATTCTGTTATGTATATGTGATAACAGGGATATCCGGGGAAGTTTTACTGTCCAAGAATGAATAGTATGAACAAACCTGCATATGCTGCCATATGTACCCATTCACCCACGAAGCCAGTTCTTATTTTTGTTTCATCTCGCCGTCAGACAAGACTTACTGCACTAGATCTTATTCAGGTGGGTTATTGCATCTGCTTGTAGTTACAAACTAGTAAATTGGTCATAGGTGTAACTGATTCAATGTAATTTCAAATACAGCTTGCTGCATCAGATGAAAATCCCAGACAGTTCCTTAATATGTCAGAGGCAACACTTGGAATGGTTCTTTCACAAGTCACTGACAACAACTTGAGGCATACTCTGCAATTTGGAATTGGTCTGCATCATGCAGGATTGAATGATAGAGACAGATCCTTGGTTGAGGAACTTTTTTCCAATAACAAGATCCAGGTATTTGTTTGTTCATCTGATATTCCTTGGAATATTTGCTTTTTTTTTTTTTTTTTTTTTGGGTGCGTTTACATCATCTTTTTTTGTCTGTCATCCTTACTGTTTTTGTGGTTGCATAATGAAAATTCCAAACAAAGATCACATCCTCTAATGTTATGCTCATATCATTACTTGACATGCGCTGCAGATATTGGTGTCTACCAGCACGCTGGCTTGGGGTGTAAATCTCCCAGCTTATCTAGTTATCATTAAAGTGAGAAATTGCTGTTCTCTCTTATGTGGATGATTGGTTTCCTTACTGCAATCTTGGATTATTAAAATTCTAACATGGTTGCAGGGTACTGAATATTATGATGGAAAAGCAAAGAGATATGTTGATTTTCCTATTACAGATATTTTGCAAATGATGGGTCGTGCAGGTCGACCTCAATATGATCAGCATGGGAAGGCTGTTATTCTTGTTCATGAACCCAAAAAGAGCTTCTACAAGAAGGTTAAAATAAGAAATAGTTTTTGATATAAAGCACTCTTATTTATGATCTCTGAATTGACAAACCTACATGCTTCACTTGCAGTTCCTTTATGAACCATTCCCTGTTGAAAGTAATCTGAGGGAACATTTGCATGATCACATCAATGCAGAAATTGTTTCTGGTACAATCTGTCACAAGGAGGATGCAGTGCATTATCTTACTTGGACGTATCTGTTTCGTCGATTGGTATATCTTTTCCTGCTAATGATTTTTAGTGATTGTTCTTGAAATCACACAAATTGATGTTTAATTTTGGCATGGACTTTCCAGTTCACTGTCAATAATATCTTTGAACAAAAAGAGAATTTTGTAGAAATTTACTATTTCAAAAATGAAAAAGGGCATAAATTGGAGCATGCATGATGACCTCTTTAATTAAAAAAGTAGCTGTGAGGCAATATGTATCAAGTTCAGTTGGTTTAATGATCGTGAATGATGAACTGATGATATTTGGCTGTTAGCCTATTCAAAAATTTAGTTGGTCCTGTATTGGTGCTTGGCATGGTATAAGATTGACAATTTACTGAAGAAATGCTTCCCACTATGCTGATATTAAAAGTACAGCATTAGTGCACTCTTCTAGATCATTTTTATTATTTTGACAATGTAACAGCTGTGTTATTTAGATTCATCATTTTTGTCCAATGATGGTAAAGGAATGTCACTGGGATAACTCGAACCATTTATAGTTCCAAGTAGCAGCAAAATTCCAGCCTGCTGGAATGTGTGGTACCAAAAGGAAATAAAGCAAGCATGAGAAGCAACACGACTTGGAAGATTATACTCCCCCTTTATATATATCAAGGCATGATCATGCAGTCTAATGATCAAAGTAGGGAACTCATATCAAATGTAAACAGTGGAGATAGTGAGGCAATATTAGCCAACTCTGTCTGCAGTTTTTTTTTTTTTATAATTTCTGGTTAAGAGTAAAAACCCTATATGATAATGTTTCTGAATTTCACAGATCTTGACATGAAATTCTTGTAGCAGCACTAGGATTCCTTTTGAGTTTGGAGCCACGTCAGACAAATTTTCTACTTCTCTAGATAATTAAGTATATGATACTGCATTAGTTAATGAATTGTAAGTGATATTCTACTCAATTTATTGAAACTTTTGCTTGAGACAAGAATGATTGACAGAAAATCAGAGGATAAGCGGATAAGGAGTCTCTACCTGATGCCATATGGAGATCTTAGCAATCCTGGATAACTAATAAATAACAAGTCTAGAGAAGAGTGGTTACAAGAGGATAAGAGAGAGAAGGAAGAATCATTTTAATTCAAGCCATTTGTAGTTGGCCATTTGTATGGTAGCTCTGTGGTCTGTTCCTTTCTTTCTTTGTTTTTTCCCCTTTCTTGTTTGTGGTTTTCTATTTTTGACTTCTGTGTGTGTTGGAGGTGGGGTAAGTGCACAATGCAAAATGACAAGAATATTTTTTATAAGCAAAGAAAGCACTATTTTGAGTCCTTTACCTATAAACAAGTAAATAGCAAGCAACTGAAATACAAAGCTTTGTGTTTGATAAACTTTTAGCCAAGGTTTTACGTCCCGGCGGGATGGGAGGTATCCCAAGCATCTTGTCCCGTTCGTGTGGGAAAATGCGATCGGGATAGGTTTAAGGCTCCGAAACTCATCCACATAGGGAGAGAAGAAGAAAGAGGAAAGAATGTAAGGAAGGAGAGATAAAGAAAAGGAAAAAGTGAGAGGAAAGAAGAAGAAAAACAGAAAAAAGAAAGAAGGGAGAAGAAAAGAAAGAAAAAAGAAAGGAAAAAAAAGAAGGTAGAAGAAAAGAAAGAAAAGAAGGAAAGAAAGAAAAAAAGAACAAAAGAAAGAAAGAAAAAAAGAAGGGGTGAGAGATGGAGGATATCTATTTGGATGTATGATCGGAATTGCTATTGGGACAGGATGGGATAGTGGGGTATCCCGTTCCATGGAGAAACTGGGACACTTTTGTCCAACGGGATTTAAAACCTCGCCTTTAGCATCAGCTTGACTCCATTGACTATGCAGTAACAAATTTATTTCTTGAATGGTGACAGTATTAATTTTGATTAGATGAATTCATACCTTTTGTTAAATTGATGTTTTTGCATGGAAAAGGTAGTGGCATCTTTCTATGAATTTATGAAAATTGATAGGGCAAACATTTCTGTCCAACAGGTTGTAAATCCAGCTTATTATGGATTAGAGGATACTGAAGCCAGTGCTTTAAATTCTTACCTCTCAAGGTATCCAACAATAACTTAAACATGGTGAATTTATTGTTTGAATATGCATGTGCTATCTTCTTATTCTTTTGTTATGTAATTGAACATACTGACCTTTATAGCAAAACAGGTTAGTGCAAAGTACTTTTGAAGACCTTGAGGACAGTGGATGCATAAAAATGAATGAAAATTCTGTGGAACCTTTGATGTTGGGTTCAGTAGCATCTCAGTATTATCTGAGTTACATGACAGTATCTATGTTTGGGTCAAACATAGGCCCAAATACTTCACTAGAAGTAAGTAAAACTGTTCCAAGACAGACCTTTGTGTCTTTTATCATTAGGTTCAATAAAGGAGCAGTACAACTAAACATACCATTCATGGTAATATTATCTGTAGGTTTTCTTGCACATTCTTTCTGCTGCTGCTGAATTTGATGAACTTCCTGTACGTCATAATGAGGTGATTTTTTTTTTGCTTGACCATCTTCATCATTTTATTTGTCAAAATTGTTCATGCCACGTAACATCGAAAGTTATTTTGGTTGCAAGTTTCTTTGTTCCTGCCTCTTTATTTTGGTTGTAAGTTTCGCTGTCCCTGCCTCTTCATAGGGAATTCCAGAAAAGCTTAAGGACTTGATTCGATTCTAGTCCTTTTTTGCAAGATATGTATGCATTATAAATTGTATGATTGTCATATATTTTTCTTGATTAGTCTTGTATGTTCCACTTTCTCAAGATAGTGATATCCAGTATATATCTCATGTAGTGGCAATCTTCTACAGAATATATGAAGTTAGGGTCATAATCATTCAGTAAATGTGAAATAAGAAAATCTAGTGTTATAGTTATTGACATCCCTTTTGAAACTTGGCTACTTTATCTTGGATTCTTGAGCATTCGAAGATGTAGCAGTGATTACTGATTTGTAATTGAGAAGATCTCCTTTTGTTCCTTGGTGCTTTATATTGACCATTTGAAAGGAATGGATTTATCTTTCTTTTTGGAGGAAAGGTTACATTAATTGAAAATTTAAGGAAAGCATCTCTTGTTTATGTGGCCATCCTTCCTTACCAGGCTAAAACCTGTGGTTGTACTGCTATCAAACTTGAATTTAGCCTCTCTGTTGGATCCGGGGACCAGGGTTCGCCGTACCGGGCCGAACCACCCGATACGGGGCGTATCGAGTCGGACCAGTGCTCAAACGGTCCGGTTCGGATCTTTTTTTCGAGAAACACCCCGAACCGGTACCGAACCGAGCGGTTCGGTCCGGTTCGCTTCCATACCGTCCAAAACCGGATGGTATGGTCCGGTTTGGTTCGGTTCGGCGTGAACCGAACCGTACCGACACCCCATGTGCCAAAAGTGAAGAGGGAGGAGGGGGGATCAGAGATCACATGTATAAAGGAACCTGTTACCCTGCTTTGGAGTTCTCTGAGATGTCTCAAAGAACTCCCGAGAGTCCGAAGGTCTCAACGAAACCGTTGAGACCTCCGAAAAATTAGAAAAAAAGAAAAAAACTCCGTCAAATTGCAGGAGTGGTTCGAGGAGAGGTGATCTTTGGTCGGAGGTAAGATAATGTGTTATTTTCTTAATAAATATTTTTTTTTAATTTTTGTTGTTAAAAATAGGATAAGAATGAGAAAGAATGAAAATAAGAGAAAATCATGTCAAAATCTTGTGATTTTGGGATGATTTAATTATATGTGATAGATCTTTGGAAGATCTACACGATGACGCCAAAATTGTTAATTTTTGTTAATTATATATTTTTTAAATATTTTTAAATATTTATTTATTTAAAAATTAAAAAAAATAAATTTTAGGAAAAAAAATCGGAGTTTGGGAATCATGTTTAGAATGATTCAAACTACTTAAATCTAATTTCTAATTTTTTTTCAAATATTTGAAATTAAAAATTATTTTTTTAATTATTTAAATTTAAAAATTTAGTTATAAAATAAAAAATATATAAAAATAGTGTTATATTTTAGTTAATTTAAAAATATTATTTGAAGCATATAACATATTTATTTTGAATTTATAAGTTTTAAAATAATTATTAAAATTATTTTAAAATTATATATAATTATTTTAATTATCGTTAAACTATCGTGTTTTGTTATACTTGCATATATTTATAAGAAAAAAATTTAGAGCATGACGTTCGTTCGCTTTAATTAATCAGCTATCTTATAGTATATATTTATTTATATAAAAATTATTAAAAAAATAAAAAAATAAAAAATCAGTGTTAGTTTTGAAATTGAGAATAATGTTTAGAATGATTCAAAATAATTGAAATATTTGAATCTAACTTGAGATTTTTTTGAAATTTTTTTTGTAAATATTTAAATAGTAAAAAATATTATCAAATAAAAAATATATGTAATTAGTGTTATATTACAGGTAATTCGAAATAATTAGTATTTTGTTATATCTGCAGAAATGAGTAAGAAAGATCAAGAGCGTGACATCGGTTGGGATCATGGCGAGATGCTCTCGACTCGGCATCATTGGAGATGCAAATGGTGCAACACAGAGTTCAAGGGAGGAGTGACTAGGTTGAAGCAGCATCTAGCTGGTGGTTATCCTGATATGTCGGTGTGTCGGAAATGTCCGCAAGAGGTCCGACAATTGATGAAAAAGCACTTTGCTGATTCGAAAGCAGTGAAGGAAAGGGCAAAGCAGAAAAAGATCGAAGTAGACCGTCGAGCTGTAGAGCCACCTTCTTATCACTCTAGAGAGTCAGAGGAGGCTTCTGCTCCAGATGATGAGGAGGCACAGATTAAGGCTGTCATTCATGCGAGCTTGGCAGATCAGTACCAGCAGGAGGAGATGGCCCGGTACAGAGACTGATTCGGACCATCATGCTACGAATTAGGATCTGGATCAGCGACTGGTAGGGGAGAATTCGAGTTCAGGAGGACTACTTCAGTCAGAGAGCCTGGTGGTAGAGGGAGCAGACGCAGCATGTCTTCTTTGTTGGAAGCTTTTGGCAGTAGGAGGTCCTCCAGAGATATTCCAGCAGGAGCCAGCATTCAGGATTTGGATCCACATGCTTTGCCCAACAAGGATTCAAAGCAGCAGAGAATTGACAGTATGCTGAAAAAAGATAAGAAGAAGGATATGTGGCGAGCTATTAGATTATGTTTCATTTCAGCCATATTCCAGCAAATGCAGCAGCCAATCTTTACTACCGATCTGCTATTTCAGCCATAGAGGCTGCCGGCCAGGGTGTAGATCCTCCAGGACCTAAGGGCATCTATGGTCAGCGTCTTGACAGCAATAAGGAGGATCTACAGAGATGGATTGCTTCTTACAAAAATAAATGGTCTACATACGGTCTGACAGTGATGTGTGATGGTTGGACAGGTCCTACTAGGCGGCGCATCATTAATTTTTTGACATACTGTGATGAAAAAATATTTTTTTACAAATCAATCGATGCTTCAGATAAGATGCACGATGCCACATATATCTTTGATCTGATGGAGGAGGTGATTGATTCAATGGGTGAGCAGCATGTCGTGCAGGTCATCACAGATAACGGATCACAATATAAGGCTGTCGGAGAGTTGCTGATGGAGCAGCGACCGCAGATATACTGGACCCCATGTGCTGCACATTGCATTGATCTTATATTGATGAATATCGGAAAGATTCGCAGGGTGCAGCAGGTAGTGGAGATTGCCCAGACCATTACTAGATTCATCTACAACCACACATGGGTTCTTTCATTGATGCGGAAGTATATTGGGGGGGAGATCTTACGATCGGGTATCACACGGTTTGCTGCCAACTACATAGCACTTGATAGTCTTCTTCAGAAGAAAACAGCCCTACGTCAGATGTTTGTCAGTGCCGAGTGGCAGGAGAGCAGATATGCGAGGGCCGGCACGGATGGAAGTCATGTGGAGAACTTGGTGACGAGTCAGTCATTTTGGCAGCGGGCTGAGAAGATAGTGAAGGCTATCAAGCCTTTATATGAGGTGCTTCGCACCGTGGACAGTGAGAAATACCTCCAGATGGGCTTCCTATATTACATGATGGAGAGGACGAAGAAACAGATCAGTGAGAATGATCTCAAGCATGCTCAAGAATTCATTAACATTATTGAGCGCCGTTGGGACTATCAGATGGGCAGAGATTTGCATCTAGCTGGTAAGTTTGGATTCAAGAATGTTTTAAAATATTTTTTCGAAGCATGAAAATAAAATTGTGCTTAATCAGTCTTGAAATTTATCTGCAGCTTATTACTTGAATCCGAGATTTCAGTATACTATTCCGGGAATAGATATGGATAGCGAGCTTCTTGCTGCTCTTTGCAATGTCATATATAAGATGGTGCCCGATCCAAAAATCGCGTCATTGTGTCTGCAAGAGGTATGCTAGTTTAAAACAGATGTAATTATTCAACTGAATTCGATCTGATATATTTATAAATAATAAATATATTTTATTTCAGACGAAACAGTTTAGAGAGGGATCAGACAGTTTTGGAGTCCCATCAGCTGTCGTAAGCAAAAAGCAGATGAATCCAGGTAAATTACATATCAATAATGAGCAATGTAGATTGATATGTAATTTTGCTTAATAATATCATCAAATTTGATATATAATTTTGCTTTTGTAGCTGAATGGTGGATTCATTTTGGAACGTCAGCAGAAAATTTGAGACATATGGCTGTCCGTATTTTTTCTCAGACGGTCTCTGCTAGTGGCTGTGAGCGTAATTGGTCCACTTTCGCCCTTACCCACAGCAAACAGAGAAATCGTCTGACACAAAAACGTCTCGACGATCTTGTATATGTTCACTACAATCTGAGGTTGAGACTAAAATATATTCAGGAGGAAGTTCAGTTGAAGTACACTGATCCGACGCTGGATGATTATGCCGATGAGGATAATGATCCGATCATCGGATGGTTTGCAGGTCAGCAGCAGGAGCCAGAGCTTGATGAGCCAGGATCCCCTCCACGACCAGCCAGTGTGGTGGCAAGGGAGATCAGGGTGGATCCAGGCAATGGGCAGAAAAAAATATTCCACATAGGGTTCCAGCTAATCAGCCACAGTCTGAGGGGATACAAGGGACTCATTCATCACAGACTCGCTATCCGATACATCTTCCCAGAGATTGGAGCGAGAGATGTATAGACGTTCCTCCCGGCAGCCAGCAAGAAGGCATCCATCCTCTCAATCACAGGAAACTCAGTCACAGAGGGGCACAAGGGGGGAAAGGAAAAGACAGTTGCACGTGCACCACTCTCGAGAGTACAGGAGCGATCTGGTTCAGATACGGACATCAGGGAGTGATGATGATACTGGTAGTAGTAGCCATGGATCTGATGATCAGGGAGGAACTGGAGGACAGGAGACCACCGTTTATGAGACACAGCACAGGATGATATTCGATTCATCGGTGAGTCTCAGTTTACGCATGTCACACAGGATAGGGATCATGGTGGACAAGTCGGTAGAGATCGTGGGGAGCCGATTTCATATAGACGACGGACTCCTAGAGGTCGTCTAGCACATGATGCAGCTGCAGACGATCTTGCACGTGTAGGGTCCATGGATTTATCTGGATCATCCTCGCATTATGGATCCTATTATCCACAGCCACCTTATGATCCATATGCATATGGTGCATTCGAGGCATCTTCTAGTGGTTACTACCCTATGCAGTCTGAAGCAGCTCTAGGATCAGATTTTGCTACTGGCATATTTGGATGGGCCCCTCCACAACCGTACCATCATCTCGAGGATACTTCTCAGAGTCAGAATTTTAGCGAGAGGTCTGAGATGTCTTACAATCCAGAGAGGATGCCTTATGGGATGATGAATATTCGAGAGTACGGTGCCGCTTGGCTAGAGGGTTGGACTGATGTTTCTTCAGACTATGTTGATGATCCAGATATCTACGAGCGTCACAGACACTCGATAAGAAATTAAATGCAGAGTACATCTTAAGGTTTGTATATCAGTTATTGCGCTTTGTACTTAAATATTTAGATACATTTTAATGCGTATTTTATATATTTTTTCTTTAGTTTTAAGATGACATAGTTGAAATATAATGTAAATAAATATATGTTTGAAATTTTGGATCAAGAGTCTTTGTACCGCAACCTAACTCCAAATTGAACCCAAATATGTCAATAATATGCAATATAATGCCATATTGAGGTTGTATTTATTAATTATTAACTTTAAAAATAAAAAAAATTAAAAATCGAAAAAAAATTTATACCGGTACCGGACCGGTACGTCAGGGCGTACCGTGTGTCGGTACGGTATGGTACCGGTACCGTACCATACCGGTCCGGTACCGGCACGCCGTCCGGTATTGGTACAGCAAACCTTGTCGGGGACTGTGATAATTTAGTGCCTTGTTGATGATGCAGGCTATAGAGTGATTAATGGTGTTAGTTGAGGACCAAGTTGGGGCTAAAAAGATGGACTGAATTATGCTTTTCAAAGTTTTGCACTTTCAAACTTAATGGTGGTGTCCCCAGTGTGGAGGGAGATGAATAGATCTGGATATTTTCTACTAAAATCCACCAGAATGCGATGATTAAAAATGGCCACATGAAAACTTAGGAACATCAGTGGAGGTATAACTACATAATAGGAGTTGAGATGAATGTCTTGATATTTTCTACTAATATCCGGTAGAATACTATGATGAAAAATGGCCATGTGAAAACTTAGGAACATTTGTGGAGGTCTAACTACACAATAGGAGTTGCATTTTCTTTTTGGGACATATCTGATCACCTTTAATTTACCATTAGATGGGTTTGTTGTTAGAACATGATCATGTGAATTTGGTCTTACCAGAAATTCATGATGCATGTCACCTGTTGAAGATTGTTGTGCTGTGAAATTAATGAAAGAGGCAACATGTCAATGCAACAGTAGTTCTGTTTAATTTTTGGAGTTTATTGAAGAAATTTGGAAGGTGACCCTGTTATGGGACATTGAGGGCCAGTATTCATGTACGGTCTGCTATAATGTGGTCTCATTATTTTTAAGGATGGTTCTTGATTGTTCTTGGATCTCAGTTTGATGCATTGTCATATGAGACAAGATTAGCAGGGAGGAACATGGTGGCCAAGCCATTGATTCTGGTGAGCATTGATGGGAGTTGCTGATTGAGAAGACATGCAAATCTCAATTTTTTGATGAGTTTTTGTTTGTTGAAGTATCATACTGGCTAGTACAGTTGGGGCTGGTATGCACCAGTATTGGTATCATTGTTTAATGGGGTGTCTCGACTCCATAGTGCTTGATACACTGTTATTTTATTTTTTTCTCATTTGTACCCTGTAACGCCCCCATCTTGAGGATTCTGTAACATTTGGCTATCCATATGCTACCAATTGTTGACATTTGAATCCTTTTTTGTGGGGAAGGGTGTGGAGGAGGGAGTGAGGTATTAATTATAACTTGCTTTCCTTTTTGGTCTACTTGTAATTCTGATTTATCTTTCCCAGTACTGATTTGCCTTATTTACATGTTTTAAAGGTTTATATCACTATCTTTTCTTGCAGCTAAGACTAGGCAACGCCTTAAGTCTCAAGGGCTCCTACCATAGGAAGGTACATGAGCATCCTAAACATGTAAATACATGGCAGAAGTTACATGCCTTGAAAACCATCCATTACCAGTAATTTATCCATCCTAAAGGAATGTGGATATAAAGAAGCAGCATACGAGGCCTTCCTGTTGTATGATGGTCAAGAGATGATGATGAACCATTTATTATTGCTTTAACAACAAACTGACAGCAAACTCGCTAAGATATGAACAGAAAAGGAAAACTACAGCCTTTTCAGATCTTGATTTTATGAACTGCTAGTATCAACTTGTTGAATCTCTCTCTTTTTGTCATGCGGTGATATGTAGATCCCTCAAGCAAATGAAATGGTCTTGACTCTTGAGCAAGACAAAAATCATGGGGTACCAATCTGTATGGTTGGCAAGGTACCACCGGTATGCATCAATAGAAGCAGTGCCAACTGGTATGCTGGTGCATACTAGTACAGCTATGTTGGCGTCCCAGCACCCATATCAGTGCCTGTTTTGTGGCGGAATGGTAAGGTACTGGTTGTACCTTCCAATTCTGGTAGTTTCCGGAACCATGGTCTTGAGACCTAAAGAGTATTGATATGTTTGTCTATGTGCATGCATGTGTTGGCACATGCTTGTCTTGAATGTCGAAACACTTTTTTGGAATGATTAATGATTTTTCTATTGAAGATGGCATGGCGCCAAGTGATCTGTCTTATAACTGTGAATGCTAGTCATACGGATATTGTTGAACTGAAATTGATTTCTTCTTTTTTGCCCCTTCTTCTTTCAAATTAATTAGGTGTTTTCAGGCGATTAGAGTTGTCCTAGGCATAAATGCCTATTGAATTTAGAATTCGATGCTATTCTTGGATATTTATTTTACATCCATGAGTCATCCATGGGGTCGTTCATTAATGGAGCCCTTTGTATCTCATTTATTTATTTATTTACTTATTCTTTTCTCCTTTCTTTGTGAGGGGTTATGGCATGTGAAAGCAGACACTAATAAAGGATCATATGTGCTTTCATGTTGGAGTTTGGAAGCTGGAAGTTGTTCGTGTGTTTCTTTTCATGATGTTCATGATTGTTTTATGTTGTTTGTTCCTACAGGAAAATATCAATAGAACATTATCTGAAAAGGTTCCATATCTTGTTGATCAACACCATCTTGATGACCCACATGTGAAAGCAAATTTGCTCTTTCAGGTCAGTGGCATCTTTATATGTTTTCTGATGAAACACGGATGCACCTATTTAGATCCTACTTTGAGGATTTTGCTCTCATTTTGGGAGGCTTATCATCTTTATATTTTTTATGATGCAACACATATGCACCTATTTAGATCCTGCTGTGGAGACTTTGCTCTCATTTCAGGATGCTTTTCATTTTTTCCGCTTCTGATTTTACTCAATTTTCCAATTGCAGGCACACTTCTCGGGCATTGAATTGCCAATTAGTGACTATATCACTGATTTAAAATCTGTTCTTGATCAAAGCATCCGTATTATCCAGGCTATGATTGACATATCTGCAAATAGTGGATGGCTTTCAAGCACAATGACTTGTATGCATCTTTTACAAATGGTCATGCAGGTAACTTTGCCTATATCTTTCCTTGCCTGTGCAATATGATCACAAATTTGTGCCAATTTCTTATTAATACATATTTTATTGTCTCTTTTTAAAGAAATAGGATTATTCTTCATGCTTTAGTATATTGAATGAGAGAGAGAGAGAGAGAGTGTGTGTGTGTGTGTGTGTATTCAGGTTTCTCTCTTTAGGCCATGCAAATGATGGATCAAACATATGATATATCGTCAGTCAAATGCTAAGGAAAGTAGAGAGTAAGAGATAGAAATGCAGCAAAGATACGAAAAAGACTGGATAAGTTGCATGGACACAAACAATTGTTGGGGGGAGGGGGGGGGTTGGGGTGGGCTTGAAGAAATTGCTAATTCAACTGAAGCGCGCGCGCGCGCGCGCACACACACACACGCATGCACACACGCACGCACATACACACCCACATGGATACCTACATATGTATGTACATGGATGTTCATAAATATGATGGTTATTTTTTTAGAATTCAATTTTGTGTTTATCTTATTAGTTGCTTGAGTTTAAGTATTTATTGTTGTTTTTATTAAGTTTTGAAGAACAATTTTATGAAGGCCAGATGTTTCCTATGATATGTTGAATGAGATATATTGCAAATGAGGCTGAGAAAAATCATAGGAGCTGTCATGTAAGTTCCTTTTTGAATTAAAATCCATTTGTACTTAACAAAAAACACATATGCACGAATAAATTAGGCAAACATTAGAAAAATCCTTTATGAGGGCTTGAAGAAATTGCTAATTCAACTGAAGCGCACACACACACACACACACATGCATGCACACACGCACGCACATACACACCCACATGGATACCTACATATGTATGTACATGGATGTTCATAAATATGATGGTTATTTTTTTAGAATTCAATTTTGTGTTTATCTTATTAGTTGCTTGAGTTTAAGTATTTATTGTTGTTTTTATTAAGTTTTGAAGAACAATTTTATGAAGGCCAGATGTTTCCTATGATATGTTGAATGAGATATATTACAAATGAGGCTGAGAAAAGGAGCTGTCATGTAAGTTCCTTTTTGAATTAAAATCCATTTGTACTTAACAAAAAACACATATGCATGAATAAATTAGGCAAACATTAGATAGTTGAGGTGGAGCTTTCGAATGCTACTTTCTCAAGGGTGGAGAAATAGAAAACACCATATCAGCTGTGGTTTTCTGTTTTCTTTTGAGTGAAATTTTGTTCTACACTAGCACTATTTGTGAGTAAACATGAAGGGCGTTAAGCTAGAATAGGGATCTATTCATCTGGCAAGTATCATCAGGAAATGGAGAGGAACATTAGTAGGAAATAACATAGGTTCTGTATTTATGAGATAGGACTGCAAAATGGTTGGGTTGGGAGGTTTAGGCCTTGGTTGGGATTGCTTTTGGAGGGGTCAAAGGTTTTTTATGGAGCCTAAAAGGCACTTTTGGGTGATATATGGGTGTTTGGTAAAAAATTTAAAATAGCTTTCTGGTCCTCCTATGATCTGCAAAACCTATATCTAGCAAAAGCTCCAATTTAGAGCTTCTCCCTAAAAGCATTTTTTGGAAGCTATTTGTGTAACCAAAATACTCCTAATCTTTGTGGTTATTCTATTTAGATTAAAATACTTTACACTGGTTTAAAATATTGATTAAAATATTTGGATTAAAATAAATTATATTAATTATAGTTTAACAACGCTTTGCACTGTATTATATTAGTATGAAAATACTATTAGAATATAACACTATTAATAATGTTATAATGAAATAATAATATTACATTCACGGTACTATGACCAGCTAGGGGACCATGTCCTTTACATATTTGTCTAATGTATTGTAAGGGGTAGCCTTTTGACATATTAATAAAATTTTTCAAGAGAACTTCCTTCATGAAGCAAAGGTTTTTTCAATCTAGTTTACTTCTTTTTGCATGGTAATCTTTGAAGTGCAACCTTATTGATCAAATCACCCCTTCTTCCTTCGTGCTGCATCAGGCTTGGAACCCTCAAGTTGTGTAGCATTGTAATTGTATAAAAATCATTGGCTCTAAGCACCTGGAAAACCAATAGGCTTCTGTCCATGTTAATATTCTCTCTCTCTCTCTCTCACTCACACACACACACACACATACACTTTCTCTATTTCTCACCCACTTTTTTTTGGGGGGTGGGTGGGTTGGGGGTTGTTCCTCCTAGGTGAACAAAGTGAGGCCCTCTGCCTTTCCATTGTGCAAATGTTTTCCATTTTTTCTCTTGCATTGGTGATCAAGAAACCTTATGCCTAATGTTTGCATACGTATGTGTATTTGGTTCAAGTGGAGATTTAAAGAGAGTACAAAAGTTAGGCATAACACGTTCTTAAAGTGTGCAAGTATGGGTTTTACTCTTAAATCAACAAGCAAGGTTGTTATTAATTTGCATGCATATTTTGTTAAAAATTTTTGGTGCATCCCAGCACTAATCGAAGGTTGCATAGTAGCTTTTCTGCTGCTTTTCCTTTTCAAGTATCACTAATATTCTGTGGATTTGATATGCATTTGCGCCTATATCATCTAATGATGCTTCAGTGCCTCCACTTTGACTGTGGATGTTTTAGGCTGTGTGAGGGAGTGGCAACCCCAAACCTGGACTCCTCTCCAAGTTGTCACTTCCATGTCTTTGGTTTAGGAAAGGTGGGGATTGGAGTGGATGTTCATAAAAATTTTTGACCAAGGCCTGTAGAACCAATATCGGGACCTGTATCGGTCGGCGACCAGTTCGGCCCGGCATGGGGTGAATAGGACTGTTCGATCCGATTTAGCAAACCGAGTCAAACCATTTTTTTTGATTTTTATCTCGGTACAGGTTGGTACGCTTTAGTTCAGTACAGTATGGGGGCGGTACACCTTGGTATGGGGTGATATGCCTCGGTATGGGTGGTTCGGGGGTGGTCCCGAAAAGTAGGGCCGAACGGACCCGGCCCCGCACCAGTTCGGCTCGGTACGGGGTGAATCGGACAGTTTGGTCAGGTTCAGCAAACCATGAATTTGGCTGTGGCATGGGTTGACTAGTCATGGAAGTAAATTTGTGTTTTTGCCGGATCCTTCCAACCAAACACACCCTATGTTGTTGTTGCCTTTGTGCATCAAGCTATCTTTTATTAGAATAAGCCATACACATCACCATCATGCATTGACAATGATCAATAGTCAATGCATTGTGCGAGTTATTTAACCAGTCTCATGATCACAAACATATGCATATTTGTGGTAGAAGCATTTGAGTGATTTATGCACATAGATTCTGCAAGTAACAAAACTAAAAAACTAAAATCCTACAGAAGAAATTGTCTGTGTGCACCATATGTGGTAGTTGTGGATGTGGAGTCAGAGGGTGGTAGAATTTTATTGTCATTTTCCCTGTGCAAAGCTCCATATTTCTTAGCAAAGCCATTGAATGCACTACTTTTATAAAAAACTATATCTCTAATGTTAAAGGACTGGGTAATATGTCTTGTGAGGAATATAGGTGTTATGACACAATATATTTACTGTACTCAGGCTGAGTTTTTATAGATTACAAGGTTCAAGGACATGCTATTCTTACCTAAAATTTAGTATTGAGAAAAACGTTTTACGTTGTTAGTTTAATAGTTTGTTATTCGTAAATTTAAAAAATCTGATGAAGGCAAGAATAGTCATTGTAGTATCACTCTTGTTCTTTTGGGACCTGTCTTGTTAGGTATAATTTTAATGAATGATTTTCCAAATTTGGTTGTCGACGCGAATAACCACAGAGATGTCCCCACGAGGGTATGGATATTATTTGGTGCTCATCCCTAATTTACATTTGTTATTTTCAGGGTTTGTGGTTTGAAAGAGATTCATCCCTGTGGATGTTGCCTTGCATGAACAATGATCTTCTAATTCATATCAAGAAAGCTGGTATCTCAACTCTGCAGGACCTACTGGGTCTTCCCAGTGCCAATTTGCAGAGGTTGCTCCGACAGTTTCCTTCATCAGAGTTATACCAGGTATAACTTTGCTGTTATAAGTTATCTTAGTAGTTAACAGTGACCAATATTTGTAAAAGGTACAACTTTTTATAGCTTATCTATGTTCTTCAGATGTTGTACTGTATCTTTGTGAAGCTCATTTTTATTACTTGGTAAATATAGTTATTTTCATTCATAAGCAGTTAAAATTCATTAAATTTTATATAAAGCATGACTGAATCCATAAGAGCCTGAAGCTTAAGATTTGTGGATCATAAACATCATTTTTTTTTTCATATCTTCAATCTCAGAAACTCTTCCCAACCAGACTTGTTTTGGCATATAAAAGTGTGGTGACTAAGCTTTTAATCTATACTTGCTTTTGGAGGAATATATTCTGCCTTCTAAGTATACTCTTCGTACACAACAATCTTAGTCCAGAGGATATTCGAGTTCTAACAACCGCTGTAGCATGAGCATGCTGGATCATTCTTGTTCCATGCCCGAATAATCAGTTTCCAAGACTTGCTTATAAAGGACCTTATTCTCTTCGCCATTTTATTTACCAAAACAGGTTCCATGACTGTATCTAGAGAACATATCTAAAAGAAGTATTGAGCCTGGGATAATAGCCATCTTTTACCAGGAATATGTTTCAAGAGGTTGCTTGTTCATATATTGGTAGAATAAATCTTCCATCATACTTGATTAACTTGCTTTAAGTTTTTGTTAACAATCTGGTCGTGCAAGTCCATCTGAGTACGGTCTGTGCACTGGTGAATGCCATGTGAGTTTCCTAATTATTGGCCTCACTTTAATACCATAAACAGAAGAGGTTATATGTGGCAACTAAAGCATCTGGGTGACATTTATGGTGAGTCCCATGAGGCCTTGCTTGCCCGTATGTCTTTTCTATGTAATCTCTGTTTTAGGAAGGTAACATGCACCACTATTTGTTGCAGTTATCTGATCTTCAACTTTGTCTGGATATTTATATGCTGATAAATCACATGTAAGATTGACTATGTAAGTTAATCCTAGTACATTGACCATGGACAAAGGGCTGTTCTTGAATATTGAAGTGCGCAATCTGTTTATTCTGTTGGATAATCATGAAAAAATTAATTTTACCTCTTAGAAAACTTTTGTCTATATTCACTTTTGCAGGCAGAGGACATCTCTGTGCTGTAGTTATGCTTAAGATTCTTTTTCTTCTTCAGTCTCCATCCCAGCCTGCCTGGACTGTTTCATCCTATGTCATGTTATGAGTGAAGTTTATAGTGCAATTTTTTTAGTTTTTTTTTTTAAATTTCTGCATGAGAATCCTCAAGTTAGTTTGTAGGCAAACTTTCTTTTCTGAATTCATCCAAAGAAATAAGTTATGCTTTTACTATCTTGGATAGATAACTCGCTAGATTAGGAATATGCAATAATAAGATTTTTTTAGAATTTCAGTTGGAAAAGGAAAGAGTCACTTATGCGGGTGCTGTATGCCTTGGTCAACCTACCAAAGCCATATTATATATATTTGGTTGTTCCCATTGTTGCTTCTATTAAAAATGAGGTGGATTATGCTTGTTACTTTTTTTATTAACATTATTCTATGTTCACAGGATCTTCAGCATTTTCCACGTGTTCAAGTAAAATTGAAGCTTCAAGTGGAAGATGGCAAAAAGCCTCCAAGTCTTAACATTAGATTGGAAAAAACTAATTCCAAGCGTTTGACATCAAGAGCATTTGCCCCTAGATTCCCAAAGGTGAAAATTGTTTGGTTTCATTTAACAATAGTATTAGAGGTCTTCTACTATGGTCGAAACCATCTAATGATCTTTGAAAACCATGAGAAGGCTTAGTTACCGTTGAAGTTTGTAAAAACATGTGTATTTATTAGTGAAAGCCTTGGAATTTTAGCAACTCTTTTAGTCTAAGAAAATGACCGTCTGCTCTTAAATTTATGCACTTAAATGAGCAAATCAGGTATGATGTTGGCTAAACAGAGGCACAACAGTGTGCTAGTCATCTAGCAATTTCAAAATGCTCCTACGCTTTGAACATGGTTCACTTGAACCAATTTAAAAAACACTGTGGTGATAGAAAGACAGATTGAAGGCATTGTTAACAACTCTACAATGATACTTAGTTTACTTTGTTTTTGGAAAAAACAAGTTGCTCGGAAGAGTGAGTTAAATGTTCTAGCATGGTGCTAATGTATGCTTTCAAGGAATATAACAAAGTGCATTCCAGCATTCTTTGAATATATTAATTCCATCTAGCATGTTGTCACTGCCTTTTAGTAACGGATGCACTTATTCTCAGATAAAAGATGAAGCTTGGTGGCTAGTTTTGGGAAATGTTACCACCTCAGAGCTATATGCTCTGAAAAGAGTTAGTTTCTCTGACAGATTGTTCACTCGCATGGAGCTACCACCAACAGTGATCAATCCCCAGGTAAGAGTATGCATGCAAGCTTGGATATTTATGTTTTAGTTAATTTTCCTGTTCCCAATTTTATGGTTACGTTAGCATCTTGGGAAATTCTAACACCTTGTATCTTATCTCCGATACTTTTATTGCCCTCTATTGTTGATGTGTTTTGTACTTTTTCATTCTGTTTCTAGCTATTCTGGTGGGTTGAGTGATAAGGTTAGTCTGACAGTTCTCACAGGGACTAAAAGAAGCCACATCCTTTCAGAGCAAGAGGGAACTGCAAGTAACTCAGACAGGGTGCATTCCTTGGTAGCTATAGTGTCAAGTTATCCACTGCACCTTCTGGATGAATAGACTTTTGTCAAATGAAGTTCTTAACTCAAGTTAATTAAGGTGGTTCGAATAAAGGCGTTTCTACCTGTCAATCTTTTCTGTTAGAGCATCAATGATAATCTTGCATGGCCCGCAGGAAGTCCTCGTTTGTGTTGGTGGAGCTAGGGAAAGACCTAGATAAGGTTGGATTAGACGTGGCTGTTGTCCAGAGGTGGGATGAACTGGGGGTCACAAGGAGAGAGGCAGTCTTAAAAGTCTGCTCAAGCATCAGAGAATGTTTAGGGTTAGTAATTCCAAGGGTTTATGTCTAGGGTGATGATTGTTAGTTGAAATGAGATAATATTCCTAGTTTCAGGGGCTGATTAATATAGAAATGATAGCATAAGATGCAGATGTTAAGAGTTTAGTTTTTGAGTTCAAGAAGATGTCAGTAGGTCTTACATAAGAGCAGAGGTAATCAAAGATTATAATGTTAAACTAGTCTTATTAGATTTATGTCCACATCTAATGCTTTTTGTAAAGAATCAGTAAGCAATTGAAACAATGTGTGGCAATGAGGAAAGAAATCTGTTGCTGCAAGACACTAGCCTGAGGAAGGTGCGGTGGTCGTCGGACTCCTTCCGACTCATGAGCTCGGCATCAACCTAAGGATTGGAGCGCTCAGAGAGAACCTGCAAGATAGATCCACTCTCGTCGGAGGTTCTTCGATGGGGGACCTTTCGATGCTCAAGTCAGTCGGAGTTTAAGAACAACAGAGAAAGGAGAGAGGAAGAGCAAGAGCGTGGGTTATTTTCTATAGTTGAATTTACCTGGAGGGTTTCCTTGTTACTTCTTTATATAAAGGTAGAGCCATAGGCTATTACGTTGGAATTTGATAGGCTGTTAGGCCCTATCTCCTTAGGTTGTTAGGGCATGATCTAACAGGCTGTTAGGATACAGAATCCACCCATTAACCTGCGAATAAAGATTGTTAGTCATGGATGTCAGTTGAGGATTTTACCCACATTCTGAAAGTTGGTGAGAGGTTTCAAGAGTTGCCTATGTGGCTAAATAAGCTGGTGGCTTGAGGTTGATATAAGGTCAAGGATCCGCCTCGAATGTATCAGCATCTGTGCCGATCGCGGGACCTCGTTCTTTATTTTTTGTAAGATCTCAACCACGGGGTCGATGCATGTGGCGTAATGATTTGAAAAAAGAGATCCGGAGATCATTTACAGGCTCGTTGGGGTTTGTCGTGCGTCGGACATTGGTAGGCCCTGCACTGTGCCTCGCGGATTGACCTTACGTGGCTCAATTTGAGGGTGGTGCGATGAAGAGTCATGTGATTTTGGTGTCTTTGATGTGTGTGATTTTTAATGTTGCAGTCTCCGAAACGACATTTCACCGAAAGGGGTGCTTGGGGGTTAGGGCACCTTTCGTTGGAAGGTGTGACCTTTGGAGCTGCTGGGGTTGTGACACCTGAGGCACGACCTGGGAGGTGAAGGGGTGCGTCCCTACCCGGGTCCTTTATAAATGAAGGGGCTATTGCTTGCGGTCAAGCCCATTCCCTTCTATTTTCATACTTGCAGAAGATGATGTTGTTGTTGCAGTCTTCCATCGGAGGTTTGACGGTCGCTGGCGTCCGCTATACCATGAAGGGTTCTTTCCTATCCTCCAATCAACTGCGGGGTGTCCGAGAGGGATGCACTTGCAAGCACCTCACCGTGGCATAGGAGGTACTGGAAATCATCGTCGCTCTGACTGTGGAACCACAACCGACATTGGTTTGAGGAAGCTTGCTGTGGTCCGATGTCCTTGCGGGGCTACCTATTGTTGAAGTTCCATCACTTCAACGCTGGCTCTGTCAAGGATGTAGCGGCTTACTTGAGTGAACTATGTTGGCCTTCTTTCCAAGCTTGGAGTGGGTAACTGCTTAGGGGCCTTCTCATCATTGAGCTCTCTAGGAAGGTCTTAGATCTTTCTCGAAGATAATTTTTTGCCCCTAAGCAGGCTTCGTGATCCTTCCGAAAGAAATATCAAAGAGATGGATGGATCCTAAGGGTGAGTCTCACATCGGTTGAAGACAACGACGAGGATGAGCCTGCCACAGCTACCGAGGCCTCAACTCCCGAGCCAATAGTTGAAGAGCCTGCCACCGAGTTGAGGATGTCGTTGAGGGCCCTGCCGAGTAGATTGTCGATCCTGCCACCAAGCTCATTTCTGAACATTGATTGTTTGATCTGTCTTTGGGGTTGGTTATTTGTCCGACCAGTGGAGTCTTTGACTTGATCAATTGATCGAGTTGGTTACGAAGGAGTCCTCGGTTCGGATTTAAATTCGAAGCCATGATATTCGAAGTCAATCCAAAGTCGCAATATCCGAAGTCGGTCATTGACTATAAAGTTTGTCAAGTCAATATCATCATCCTTTTCCGACCAACCATTGGTGTGGTCGGAATGATCTCGATGAGGTTTCGTTTGAAGTCGATATGAAGTCCATTTATGGTAGCAATTTTGTTAAGTTGTTATCATCATCTTAATCTGATCACCAATGGGGTTCTCGAAAAGATCTCGAGAAGTTTCATCCAAAGTCGATACAAAGTCGACTCATGGCAATATTTTTGTCAAGTTGTCGTTGTCTTCATCCGACCAGTCGTAGTGTGGTCGAGAAGATCTCGATGAGGCTTTTTGTCCCAAGTTGATTCATAGCAATATCTTTTGTCAAGTTGTTATCGTCTTCACCCAACCAGTCGTGGTGTGGTCGGAAAGATCCCGATAAGACTTTGTCTAAAGTCAATGCGAAGTCGATTCATGACAATATTTTAGTCAAATTGTTGCTTGACTCAACCAATTGGTATAGTCAAAAAGATTCCGACGAGGCTTTTTGTGGAGGTTCTAACTTGGGTTAGGATATTTTCTATGATCGGTATTTTTCCAATCACTTATATGGAGGTTTTAGTTGTAGCCAAGATATCTCTATGAGGTTAGTGCTTTTCAACCTAGTCGTTAGGGTCCAAATCGAAGTCCGAATATCCTGCATTCGATCATTTCTTCCCGAGGATCGAGGCTCGGCTCAGTTGTCTCGGTCATATGTGATGTCTTCGGTCATTTTCAATGACTTCGTTCATGGTCGGCTGTTGCCAACATCAGTCGAGTGTTTACTTAGTTGCTTTAATGAGAAACTTGCGTCAAAGTTCAAAGAGAGCATTTTTATTGATATAATCAATGGATATATAACTTATTGGTAGTACATTCTCAAATTCTCGGTATTCCATGTTCGAATGGGAGTTCCGTCGAGGCTTTCAATTTTATATGCTCCAGGCTTGACAACTTTGGCAACTCTATAGGGCCCCTCTCAGTTTGGGGATGGTTTGCCTTGTTCTATAGGTTTAGACACTTCGGCTCGGTGAATTAGGTCTCTTAGTCGGGAAACCTTTGGCCTGACCCACACATTGTGGTAGCGGGCTACTCACTGTTGGTATAATCGATAGTTCACAGCTCAAAATCCTAGACCAAGTTGAGAACCAAAAACCATGCTTATATAATCAAGAAGAATTATATATGATACATCCTTTCCAAGGGGCCCTACCTAGTCAATCCAACTAGCCTAGAATCAAGGGACAGACTAGAACAAAGCAATTTTTTTTTTTTTAAATCTGAATTAAACTATGTCAAAAATATCATCATATCCAAGTTTATATAAGGCAATTAAATAACAGGGATAACCTAAGGCTGTAGTTGAGATCTTTTTTCTGTTTTCGAAAACCTGAAATTTGAAACTCTGTTTTAGTTTTTTTTTTTAAAAAAAATTCAGAAACAGATCATGTAGTATATTGATCTTTTTTTTTAAAAAAATAAACATCAGTTCTATAAGCAGCAGTGGCGATAGTGGTGGTGGCATAGATGATGGCAGGGATGGCGGCGGCGACGGCGGCGGGGGTAAAAGAAACCTATTTAACTTTCCAAAAAAAAAAAAAAAAAAAAAAGGTGAAAGCCACTTTTAATAGCTCACTTTTTCCCCTAAAACCGTACTACAGTTTTTTTTTTTTTTTTAACTATACTAAACAGGATTGTCTTAAAAACTGAAAAATAATTCCTGCAGTTATACCAAACAGGGCCTAGATAATTAATTACATCATGTTAGACAACATGTTTGATGTTTTAGTTTAATCATTAAATTAACAATAATATGTACTAAGACTGCACATGTGAGTTTTCAAACTAAATGCAAAACCATCATATAATTGTTTAGCATATAAAATGGTTACTCAAGCATTTAAACAGACATTAACTGTAAAGCAAACTAGACGGCTACCTAATGTTTCAACTGGTACTGCTGGTTCATTTATTATTTGGCCAATTAGGGTAAATTATTCTTATGGGGGATGTGGTGAATGTTTGGACTTTTTGATTGGTTTGTCTATGAGGATGATAGGTAGTCGTACTACATTGAGCTCAAGCTCAGAGTTCCAAAAGCCATCTTGAGGTCCTGAGGTTCTTTTTTTGAGCTTCATATTTTTTGTGAATGACAGAGCACTGCTGCCTTTAATTTTCTCATGAATACATTGTACAAGAGGGCCTGCATCGTTGATTTCTGAATATAGATGCAAGCATTAACCTTTTTGGTTTTATATGAATCTTTGATTTGTGTATATTATATACTATTGATGGCTGTCTTTTTGCATCATCTTTCATTATGTTCTGACTCAAATTTTGGGGTTTCAGGAAACGAAGCTAATTCTAGTATCAGATTGTTATCTTGGACTCGAGCAGGAGCACTCCATAGGAGAATCTGAGAATCAATTCTCATAAAGACTAGGATTGGTGTAGGCCCATCAGAAATGAAAACAAGCTACCTGTGTGACATATCAATGACGCAGTTCAGAAGTGAGATACAAAGTACAAGATTATGATAACTGGCTGTGGTTTCTATTTTCATTGAGAAAGCAGTGGCCAATCAACCATATGATTATTTCAAGGCGAATTGAAGATCTGAAGTTAGTGGTCAAAATGTATAGTCCAAAACTTTCTGGTGGCTTGACGCAGTTCGGGCATGTTGTTTCTGAGGTGCTTGCTTTCCTTCTCTAAGATGAGCTCAACTGATCTGTGTTTGGCTAAGTGCATGGATTATCTTTGTAGGCCATGAAATATGATTGGAGTGGGTCATTCCTAGTTAATTTTGTAGTCACACACTGCTCAAGAGCGATGATAGGCATGTCTCTGAAGCCTAAACAGAAACCAGAATGAAATTTAAATTAGCAGAAGGGCAACATTGAATGGTCACCTTCAACATACATTCCTAGCTCGTGCTTAAAATCTTGACATAGTTTTAACTATTTGGAGTTACTCGATTTTCAGTTCTTATCATCAAATTAAACTCTCAAGTATCTTAATTTTTCTCAAGTTTTGTAAGACTACTAAATCAAATTCTGTATACATATCAAGATTTGTAATCTCAGATGGTATGTATGGGGTAAATTGTATTTTAATGGTAAGGCACCGATTTGGTATGCCCTCGGCATTGGCACATCGAACACTTGCTACTCGGTGGGGCAGCAGTGGTGTTGGACAAGGGTGGTGGCAGTGGTAGTAACAAATATGGTAGTGGCGGTCACGGAGGATTTTGATTTTCAGAGAGAATGTTTTTAAGCTAGAAACTGGTTTTCAAAGGTTTAAAATATAAATATGATTTTGTATTGGTTGTGTTTTTGAAAATAAAAATTAAAAATTAGATATTGATGCCAAACTAGGTTTGGTTGGTGCTTGGTTGTGAGACGGTCTATGTATCAGTTTTAGTGAAATTCTTTGTGCATTGAGGGTGGTATAGAAAATTTAATATGGAGTGTACTATCTCGTTCAATTGATCCACGTAATCATCATTTTTTAATACATATTTAATATCTATAGATTGTTTTTCGTTTAAAAATTTTATATGATAAAAATGTTCATATTTTTTAAAAAATTATGACATTTTATGTTCATATTTTGAAATCTTGCATCTATAATATATATATAAATAATAAAATATATATATATATTATATATATATATATATATATATAATTTTTTTTTTAAAGAGTGGAGATATTTTTGTCATTCAAAATTTTCAAACGAAAAAGTTGATCTATGGGTATTAAATGTGCATTGGAAAGTGGTTCGATAAAAATATTATGATATATTAGGTTATATTATGGTATTTTGGATTATATTATGGTATTTTGGATTATATTACGTGATCAGATATTATAATTTTTTGAAAAAATGAGGGTATTTTTGTCATACAAAATGTTTAAATGAAAAAATTGAACATGCAGGTATTAAATGTGTTAGAAAGTAATGATTATGTGGATCAATCGGATGAGGTGGTGCACTTCACGTTGGATATTTTACACACCGCTCGTGTTGCACAAAGAATTTCTCCAAAGGTTTATAATTACATATAACTATGCTGTCAAACAAATGAAATGATTTTGTTTTAATAATTATCACTTAATTAATCTTAATTGATTCCATCGGCGGTTACAAAGTTTGTCATGACGTAACTTTACCATTGTGCCTAGCCCTGTCCTAATTCTTTTCTAATTGTAGATTGTTTTATCATCTAATCATATTTTTGTGCTAGCTTCTCTTAAGAAAACATACTGGGAAAACGGACCATCTGTGGTTTATACGTAAGCTTTCTTTCTAGAAACAATGGGGATGTTAATACCCAATGACATTTCTGTAAATCACTAATTGTGTGTACATTGCTAGTTAGATTTGGATCAGGGTGCAGCACTCTATTTTGAACTTGGATAGCTGAGCAAGGCTTGGGTTTTGTTGCCGGGGATTTAGCTGATGCTAGCCAAGACTGGCTTGAAGATCAAGAAGGTGCCCAAGCCAAGGCTGCCAATCCTCACAACGTATATCTTAAAGCAGAAAGTCTCTAATATTGTCCGACATCACTGAACGAACAAAAATCATATGGGGCGGGTACTATAAAGCATCATATGGGGTGGATTTCATAATGTACCATGTGTCCCTTAATACTAATTTTAAAGTATGGGTCTAAAAATCAAAAAATTTTCTATGACGGAGTTATTAGTCCTGTGATTAAAGTATTTTGTTTCTTTCTTATTTTCAGTATATAGCGATACATACTTACACACTAAATATATAATCAGATAATACATACTATAAATTTTTTTGATACACATCCAGCAACGATCTAATACATACTTACATCTAAATTGATACATAGTTTATCGAATTTAGTTTCATCAGTACAGAATATACAATTAATTGATACACACCTAACAAAATATTCATTCAACATCCTAATACATATCTTTAGATAAAGCAATACACAGTTTTCAAAATATAGCATTCATCAATACACAGCACATCAACAAATGATACACGCTAGATGGCTTATTGATGCATAATGGAAGCTTTTTTGATATACATCTAGTAACGATCTAATACACATCTATAAATAAATTGATACTTATTTATCGAACTTAATATTTACTAATACACAGTATATGGTCAGTTGATACATATCTGACAAAATATTTATTCAACGTCTCAATACACACCTTTAAGTGAAATGAAACACAGTTTTCGTAAACTTTTAGATGTAAATATCTTAGGAAAGAAGAGGGATTTGGAAGAGGAGAAAAGGTATCGAGGTGTGTATTGAATCATTTCTGGGTGTGTATCAAAAAAGCTTATAATATATATATCAATAAGCTATCTAGTATGTATCATTTGCTCTTATACTGTGTACTGATAAATGTATATTTTGAAAATAATGTATCACTTTATCTAGAGGTGTGTATTGGGATGTTAGATAAATATTTTGCTAGATGTATATTAACTAGTCATATACTGTATACTGGTGAATACTAAGTTCGGTAAACTATGTATCAATTTAGTTGTAGGTGTGTATTTTATCGTTACTAGGTGTATATCAAAAAAACTTACAGTATGTATCACCTAGTAATATATTTAGTTTATATTATACAGTCATATAGTATGTATTGTTATGTGTTGAAAATGAGAAAAGAAGAAAATATTTTAATCACAAAATTAATAATTCTGTTAGTAGAAAAAGTCTTTGACGTTTAGATTTATATTTTAAAAATAATATTAAAAGATACGTGGCATATTATGGAGCCCGCCCCATGTGATCTTTATAGTGCCTGCCCCATATGATTTTTGTTCTAACTGAACCCTATTGCTACCATCTATATTGTTGGTGCATACATATTGATCCGTATGAATCTCCTGATTTGTTGTCCACCCTTACTAATGCAGTTGTAACATCCTCCTGAAAATTTCATTATAGGTCTATTGTCCACCTTATACCATAATAGTTGCGCCTTTTTTTTTCCATAGATTGGAAATATTATACAAGTTTGTATAGATATGTTTATGAGAATCGGCATGCAAAATATCTAATATCTATTATGTTGGAGGGGTTGCTGTATAAGCTGCAACTTAAACATAGGTGATTAATAATTGTGTGCGTATGAGAGAGCATATCAGGTAAGGTGGTCCAAACGCGGGCCAGGCATTGACCGTCGGGTGTGTAAATAATGACATGTTTATAAGATGCCAGAAGGGGCAAACCATGCCATCGTTACGGCTTTTTTTTTTTAATCTTTTTTTTTTTTTTATAGAAATGCCATCGTTCCTTTTAGAGTTTAGACAATGAAAGGTATACAGAAATTAGAAAGATTAAAAATTCTAAAAATTAGGATTTCAGAATTCCTAAACACAGGAAAAATAGGGAGAAAGTGGGTACGGTAACTCCCTTTCCTAAGACTGAATTGAACTAAGGTTCAACGTGGATGGCCATCAACTTAAACAAAGAATATTACTCAAACGCCATTGCTCTTTGTCACAATCAAACTCCACAGGTGTTACCCTTGACGTTTGACCCCGGTAAATGGATCTTAAGAAATGATTGGCAGTACATCCATCTTATTCTTATAAAGAAAAATAGAGAAAATTAAGACGAAAGGCAAAATAGAGAGCTCACAAAAGCTATCTTTAAAGTGACAAACATGATGCGAGGATTGCAGGGGGGAAAAAAAAAAAAAAAGGAAGAAAGAAGACCGCTCCAGCACTCACACTAGGAATACTATTAGAGGCATGGAGAGAAGAAACAGATAATGGCCATTGATGTACCCAGGGACGGTTCAGATCAAGCGGGTGTATACGCATGAGGGGCTAGCCTTGGCTTAGGCCACAATGACAGGGGCTCTGCCCTCTGCAACGTCAGCCCAAACGCCTCCTCCATGTTCAGCTTTTCAGGCACTTGGCCCATTGCAGGGCCCAATCAAATCCATGTACCATTGTTGCAAGCATGAGCTGGACCATCCGAAGGCCCAAACTCATTCCGGCACAGATCCTCCGGCCGGCACCAAATGGAATGATTTCAAAGTCATTGCCTTTAATGTCGATGTGCTCGTGCCCGCCGCCGGGGAGGAACCGGCTCGGCCTGAATTCAAGCGGATCGGCCCATGTAGCTGGGTCTCGCCCGATGGCCCATATGTTGACGAGGAGATTAGCTCCTTTGGGGATATGATAGCCGTTGATCTCACAATTGTCGGCAGCGATGCGGGGAAGGGAGAGTGGTGTTGATGGGTGGATGCGGAATGTTTCCTTGACAATTGCCTGCAGGAGTGGTAGGTGGACCAGGTCTGGCTCGGAGACAAGGCGATTTCGGCCCACGACAGAGTCCAGTTCCTGCTGGACCTTCTTGAGGATATCTGGGTGGCGGATCAGCTCTGCTAAGGCCCACTCCACGGTGCTAGTCGAGGTGTCAGTGCCAGCGACAAACATATCCTGGAAGTGAGAGATTCGGTGGTCATCAACTCACTATGTTGCAATGCTTTGTGGTCTCAAGCTTGTGGAATGCTTGGTTTACAGTAATTAATTAATAATGGCTGTTACAACCTCATCTTATCCATGCTAATAGTTTGAGAGGGTCATATAGCCATTATCAAGTTAACAACCATAGAATATTAGACATAATAATTATAGTTGCCGGTTTCGGCGTTCCTCTAATTACTAAAGTAATGTAATTATCTCAAAATAATTCGTTATGCCATGTAGCCACTAAGCTAATACAAAAAACCATCTTAACGCTTTTTGGCTAATGAGAGCTTAATGATGGCCATTATTTTATTTCCAAAAAAAAAAAATATCTTGACCAAGGCAAAACTCAACCATTAACTACTGTAATTTCTGCTATAACGGTAACCAGAAGTTCAAAAAAGTTCTATTTTTCAGGCATACTAGCATTACTAACACTTCGGTTTGTGATAGCTAGGTGTGAATATCATATTTCACTGCATGCTGAACCTTTTTTTTCTTCTTTCATTTGTTTTGAAAATTTTTCTTAGAGTATCATTTTAAAATGCCTTGCAATTTTCGGACATCGGCCGCAATTCATGTATGTGGTATTAGCGAAGCTGAAATGTTGGAAATATTAATATTTATTTCTCAAAACAAAAACATGGCTCATTTTAACCAACACTCATAATCGATATCGTGTATTTGCATGGTGGATGCATAGTGTCTAAATTCTCTAAATAATACAAATTCCTAAGATCAAGTTATGTGGTGCATTTTTATTCACTGTGAAACAGAAGACTACATCAATACACCCTGTAAGCAGGTTTTAAGTAGAAACAAAATATTAACCAAATATTCTTTGTATATATCAAAATCTGCCACATGTCCAAGTTATGTTGTAGAGGATCCATTGCCTGGATGTACTTAGGTGCCACAAATTATACAAATCAAACAAACTCATTATGTGTGGACTGGATCAAGTTCTTGTTGATTTACTTGACACAAGTCTTAAATGAGTCGTACAAGTAAAAACTTTGACCTAACTTGGACCACAAGAATTGGACTGGATAGAAGTCAGATTAAGTAATACGGATGCTAGGTAAGTATTTTAAGAGTACTAGATGTCATTTACTATTAATAGTTTAATATACCTTAAAACCAAGCGACTGAGAGTAGTCCTCAAGTCATAAGAATTAAGAAGAAAGAAAGTCTGGTCATATCCATTCAAAGTTACTTTGAGTAAAATAGAGTAGTTATTAGCTAGTCCATTCATGCATGCATGTATTCATATATCATCTTCACTTACCATTCCACTTACCAACTGGGTAGTAGTGATAAAATATGAGAAAGAGAGAGTGTGTCTGTCTCAGTTCTTACCAAAAGAATTCCTTTCATCTCCTGGTGTGTAAGCTTACCACCCTCCTCATCACCATCCTCGTTTAGCCTTATGAGCACAGTCAAGAAGTCCTCATTCTGCTCGGTTGGACCGCTCTCTTCCTTATGCTCCCTTATGATCTTCTCCAAGAACTGGTCGAACTGCCGCGACAACCTCTTCATCCTCCCCACCACCCCTCCCACATCCACCCACTTCAACGCCGGCACGAAGTCTCCCACCACAAACTCCCCGGCGAGCTTCGTCAGCTCCACCGACATGTCCTTGAACTCCTTCACCTCCTCTCTTCCACTTCCATCCACCGCGAACAGCCTCCTTCCCAGCGTCACCCTCGATATCGTGTTCGCCGTGCACGCATTAAGCCACGGGCCGACCTCCACCACCGCCGCCGCCGCCGCCAAGCCCGCCGCCATCGCCGCCGCCTCGCTCTGACGTATGTAGCGGAAGCCATCCAAGGCTTTGGTGGAGAAGAGGTTGAGGTTGCAGATCTTCCGGATGGCGCGCCACCGGTCGCCGTAGGGCGACCAGGCGACGCTGCGGCCGTCGTAGGCCATGATCTTTGGGCCGGAGCTGAGGGGCCGGCCCGCGAAGTTGGCGTCGTGGGTCTTGAGGAGGGAGGAAGCGACGGCGGCGGAGGCGGCGACGATGGTTGGGGTGCGGCCGAAGCGGAGGTGGAGGAGGGGCCCATGGACGTGGGAAAGGTGGTAGAGGGTCTGGTGGGGCTTCGTCCCGAGCTGGGGGAGGTTCCCCAAGATGGGCCAGCCCGTTGGCCCTGGAGGAAGTGGGGGTTGGGACCTGGGTTTGAGGTAGAGATAGAGGAGAGTGGCAAAGAGAAGAGTGAGGAGGAGAAGGTAAAGTGCAGCCATTTGTGACCTTTGTGTGAAATTTTGTTATATTTTGTGTGTCCAGGGGACGACGTAATGTAAGTCTTATATAGCATCAACTTGGGAGCGTTAGGTAGCATGATGGTTTGGTAGATGGAAACGTGGTGTTCTGGTCTAACTATCTCATTTGATTGCTAAGACCAGTACTCATCCTCACACATGACTCATCAGAACGTCTTTCTATTATCGCTGCTCTACTCTCCAACATTTTAGTAAAAAAAAATAATGTGTGGTTAGCCTCCGGCGATTTCTTGCATTTCCCTTTCATTTGACACCTGCAAGCCAACCAATTGCCCGATTTGTTGCTCGATGAATATGATATATTGTTCATAAAGCTATCCAAATAGTAACATGATCGCAATGAATTGTGGTATTTTTTTTTATTTGGTAAATCAGATCAATACATCCATGCAAAGTGGCTCAAGGTCTCAGGTTGTATCTTTGTGATCGATCTCTTTTCACCCATCGGATCATCATCCATACGGATCTTAAGGTACTCCGAATCTTCTCTCATTTGTCTGCACAGATTGTATGATCTAATGGTGGTGGACTTGTGCAAGGAAGGTGAACTCTTCTTTGGCGTGAAAGAAAACAATCCTGTCCACTTTGCCATCGAGGTGATAATAATGAGGTTTCACCAAGAAAAATGTGATAAGAATGGGAAACCAAACGAAGCTAGAATTTGTGTATAGCCTTCGAGGACATCCATTAGTGCACATGTGGACCCTCTCTCGCATCTAGTTTTTTTTTTTGGACGTACCTTATTTTGGGACGCAGCGCATCACCTAACGATCAAAACCACAGGTCCCCGATGAATGGTGGCTGGTACTGATTACGGCCACTTAAAACTCCTTTCCCAACAACAACAATTGCTTGCTTAATTAATTATCAAAAAAAAATAAAATAAAACTCCCAACTACTTTTCAGCAAAGCTCGCTGGTATTAGATAAAAAATTGTTTCTTTCTCGTTCTCTCCGGCCATTGAGAGCATACCGGGGCACTCCATTTTGGTCTTTTTTTTTTTTTTTGTTATAATTTAAAAAAAAAAAGCCTTCGTAAGTAAATATCCACCACCCACTCAAAGAAGTCCAAAGAAACACACGTCTGGATGAGAATATTATATATTACATAAATGGAGTCATTTTTGGAGAAAACATATGACCTACTGGCTCATTTTTAGATTTAGACATCAGGTTAATTGAAGCAGCATTCGATTATTTGGCACTGGTTCATAAGAGAACTTAAGGATATATATATATATATATATATAGAGAGAGAGAGAGAGAGAGAGAGAGAGAGAGAGAGAGAGAGAATTAGCAGAAGTCGAAATGGCAAATTCTGGAGAAATGAGTTCTGTAATATGGATTTTGCTCCAGTGAGACTGGGGTATTTGATATGTTTGAGAAGTGAATGCGGGTGAGCTGTATATAATTCTGATACTGATTGGTGTTTGGCTGCTAAGAAGCAGCCAGAGCGGTGCAAACTGGCTTCCAGCCGGTTCCGTGGTGCAGTTGTCTTGGAAGTACCAGGAACATTGATAAAGTGGATAGCTTTTATTTCATCATTATATATTTTTATATTTATATTTTTAATTTTTTTAAATATATTTTCATATAACTTTATCTTTTACTCAACTAATTTTCATACTATATAGTGTTCTTAAGGAAGCATCAACATACTCAAAATATCAGCAAAATTGACAGCAAATATGATTTTAAAATTATAATAGAAACTTTGTAGCAATCGAAAAAAGAAGATACAAAACTATCAATAGTTAGTTTTTATCTAAAAAATAATAACATATAAAAAATTAAATATTTCACTTATCAATAGAAATCGGCTATCTCACTATAGCTGGATAATCAACACGTCAATTGGATATATTATTATTCTCACCAAAACGTATCTCACTTTGGCATATTCTCTCTCTCCAATCTTCTTCTCATAAATTTTTTATTTTATGATAGTCTACATCATTCTCCGTTCCACATCTAACCAATATTATAGCATATCCACTAAGTATTTTTAAATTTGAGCAACACCTAAATAAATATCTTAAATAAAATAATTATAAAAATTAAAATAATTATAATAAGTGAATCATTTTATAAATAATATTATCTTTGTTGCTGATCTCTTCGTACTTTTGAAGCTCTTTACATATATCCATTGCACTCTCTAATAGTTATATTGATATTATCAAGTATTACATTTTTATTTTGATAACTAATTATTTCAAAATTATCGATTTTAACCTTTAATATATAAAAATTAAAAATATATAAAATCAAATTAAATAAGATGTTATTTGCACTTAAAATTAATATTTATTTAAAAAAATTAAAAATAACTATATTAAAATTATATTACTTTTGAAAATATAATGTTCTCTCTCTACCATATGTGTTTATTCTTCTCCCAAACAAACTCAATGATTCTTTATATATATCAATCTCCACTTGATATTAAAAGATAGCACTTTGTTTATCGTAGTATCATTTTTTTGGTAGATTATCATATTTTATAAGAAAATCTAATAGCTCCTAAGGAGATAATTGTATAGATATTTTATTTTAAATTTTTAAAAATAACTTAGTTAATCCAGTTGCCATCATTGCCCAACAACAATATTAATAAATACTTACAACAATTTTACTACTTTCTAAGTTATAAAATTATAATATATAAAAAATTAAATATTTTACTTACCAATAAAATTGATGATCTCACTATAATTGGATAATCAATACATCAATTCGATATATTATTCTTCTCATCAAATCATATCTCATTTTGACATATCTTTTCTCTCTCTAATTTTTTCTCCATAAATTCTTTATTTTATACTAGTCTATACTATTCACCATCTCATATCCAATATAGCATATCCTCCAAATATCTTTAAATTTGGAGCAGGCCCTAAACAAATATCCTAAATAGAACAAGCACAAAATTAAAATAATTATGTACATGAATTATTTTAAAAATAATATTATCTTTGTTATAAATCTCTTTGTACATTCAAAATTCTTTATATATATCCATTGGATCTATTGATGGATGTTTATTGAGCGCATCATGTACTGCTCTTTCATTTTGATAACTAATTATTTAAAAATTATCAATTTTAATCATCAATATATAAAAATTAAAAATATATAAATATGAATCAAATAAGATATTATTTATATTATAAATTAATATTTATTTAAATTAAAATTAAATATAACTATATCAAAATTATATTGTTCTTGAAAATATAATATACTCTTTCTAGCATATATAGGTAATCTTTCTCTAAATAAACTTTATGATTACTTATATAAATCAATTCTTACTTGATATTAGAAGATAGCATCCTTGGTTATCATGATATTGTTTCTTCGATAAATCATAATAATTTATAAGAAGATAATCTAATAGTTCCTGAAAAGATAATTGCACATATACTTTATTTTGAACTCTTACGAATGACTCAATTAATGCGGTTTCTCCTATTACCCAATAAAAATTTTTGTAAAATAAAAAATATTATATAAAAAATTAGTCTTATAAAAAATAAATAAAATATAAGATTTGCTTCCATATGTACTTATAGCAATTTTTTTGATTTTTGATTGTATCCATGACTCTTTTTTTGTATCAATCAAAATATTCAAGAATATTATCCTACTATTTTAAAATTAAATATATATTATTTTAAAAATTAAATATGATATATAAAAAATATGATAAATCATATGAAATTAAAAAAATACATTGGAAAAGAAATAAATAAAATAGATAGCATTTATTTCATCATTCTATATTTCTATATTTATATTTTTAATTTTTTTAAATATATTTTTATATAATTTTTTTTATTCAAAACTAATTTTCATACAGTGTAGTATTCTCGAGGAAATACCAACATGCTGTAAGTAACAGCAAAAATTAATACCAGATATAATCTTAAAATTATAATGAAAATCTCATAGTAGCTGAAGAAAAAAATATAAAATCATCAAAAGCTAATTTTTATTTAAAAAATTATAATATAAAAATCAAATATTTTATTGATCAATAGAAATTGACTATACCACTGTTGTTGGATACATCAATTTGATATATTATTCTTCTCACCAAATTATATCTTACTTTGGCATATCCTTTCTCTCTCAATTTTTTTTTTCATAAATTTTTTATTTTATAATAGTCTATACCATTCTCCATTCCATATCCAACCAATATTATGGCATGCCCACCAAGTATCTTTAAATTTTGAGTAAGACCTAAATAAATATCCTAAACAAAATAAGTATAAAAAATTAAAATAATTATAATAAATAAATTATTTTAAAAATAATATGATCTTTGTTGCTAATCTCTTTATGCTTTCTAATCTCTTTACATATATCCATTGCGCTCCCTCACGATTATATATTAATATCATCAAGCACCATACTTTCATTTTAATAATTAATTATTTTAAATTATCAATTTTAATCTATATATATAGGAATTAAAAATATATAAAATTGAATCAAATAAAATATTATTTATATTAAAAATTAATATTTAATTAAAATAAAATTAAAAATAATTATATTAAAATTATATTATTCTTAAAAATATAACATTTTCACTCTATCATATATGGTTAATCTTCCTCCAAACAAACTCATGATCTTTTATATTTGTCAATCTCCACTTGATATTAGAAGATAAAAATTTTATTTATCATAGTATCATTTCTTTGACAGATCATCATATTTTACAAAAAGCTAATATTATAGCTCCTAAGGAGATAATTACATAAATATTATATTTTAAATTCTTAAGGGTTACTCAGTTAATCTGGTTGTCATTATTATCCAATAATAATATTAATAACATAAAAAAATATTATATAAAAAAATTAGTCTTCTAAAAAATAAAGCATAAAATTTGTTTTCACATATATTTATAGTAATTTTACAGATTTAAGTCATAGAATTATAATACATAAAAAATCAAATAATTTACTTACCAATAAAATTGATTATCATAAAATTATAATATATAAAAAATTAAATAATTTATTTACTAATAAAACTGACTATCGCACCATGACTTGATAAATGATATGTCAATTGAATATATTATTCTTCTCACTAAATCATATCTCACTTTCGCATATCCTTCCCTTCTCTAATTTTTCTCCACGAATTCTTTATTTTATAATAGTTTATACTATTCTTCATTTCATCTCCAGTCAATATAATAGCATGCCCTCTAAGTATCTTTGAACTTAGAGCAGGATATAAATAAATATCCTAAACAAAATAAGCATAAAAAATTAAAATAATTATAATTTATGAATCATTTTAAAAATAATATTGCCTTTGTTACTAACCTCTTTGTATAGTCCATTGTGCCTCCTAATGGATGTCTATTGAGTGCATCAAGTATTGATTTTTTATTTTGATAACTAATTATTTAAAAATTATTAATTTTTATCTTTAATATATAAAAATTAAAAAAATATAAGTATAAATCAAATAAGATATTATTTATGATAAAAACTAATATTTATTTAAATTAAAATTAAAAATAACTATATCAAAATTATATTATATTTGAAAATATAATACACTCTCTCTATCATATATGAATAATCATTCTCCAAATAAACTCTATGATCCTTTATGTATTTCTATCCCACTTGATATTAAAAAGTAGTTTCCTTACTTGTCATAGTATCGGATTTTCAATAGATCATCATATCTTAGAAGAAGACAATCTAGTAGCTCTTAAGAAGATAATTGTATAGATATTTTATTTTAAATTTTAAAGAATGACTCGATTAATTCAGTTGCCATCATTGTCCAATAATAACTTTTATAAAATAAAAATATTATATAAGAATGTTAGCCTTGTAAAAAGTTAATAAAATATAAGGTTTACTTCTATATATACTTACAGTAATTTTGTTGATTTCTGACTGCACCCATGGCTCCTTTTTCGTACCTATCAGAATATTTAGAAATATTATCCTATTATTTCAAAATTTAATACATTTTATTTCAAAAACTAAATATAATATTTATATAAAATATGATAAATGATATGAAATAAATATATTGAATAAGGAAAAATGATAAAGTAGATAGCTTTTATTTTTCATCATTCTATATTTCTATATTTAGATTTTTAATTTTTTTAAATATATTTTCATACAAAAACTTTATATTTTACTCAAAATTAATTTTCATACTATATAGTATTCTCAAAAAAATATCAATATACTCTAAATAATAGCAAAAATTAATGCTAGATATGATCTTAAAATTATAATAAAAATATTGTAGCAGCTGAAAAAAGAAGATACAAACAATCAAAAGTTAGTTTTTATCTAAATAATAAATATATAAAAAATAAATATTTTACTTACTAATAGAAATTGACTATCTTATTATGGTTGGATAATTAATATATTAATTGAATATATTATTTTTCTCACTAAATCATATCTCACTTTGGCATATTCTTTCTCTTTTTAATTTTTTTCTTATGAATTTTCATTTTATAATAGTCTACACCATTTTTTATCTCGTATCCAACCAATATTGTAGAATGTCCAGTAAGTATTTTTGAATTTTGAGCAGAATCTAAATAAATATCTTAAATATAATAAGTATAAAAGAATTAAAATAATTATAATAAGTAAATCATTTTAAAAATAATATTATCTTAGTTGTTGACCTCTTTGTATTTTCTAATTTTTTATATATATCCATGATGCTCCCTAATGATTATATATTGATAATAACAAGCACTACACTTTTGTTTTAGTAGCTAATTATTTCAAAATTATCGATGTTAACCTTCAATACATAAAATTTAAAAATATATAAAATCAAATGAAATAAGATGTTATTTATACTAAAATTTAATATTTATTTAAAATAAAATTAAAAATAACTATATCAAAATTATATTGTTCTTAAAATTATAGCGCCTTCTCTCTATCAAATATAGGTAATCTTCATCCAAACAAACTTGATGATCCTTTATATATCAATACCCACTTGATATTAGAAAGTAGTATTTTTATTTATCATTGTATCATTCCTTTGACAGATTATCATATTTTATAAAAAGCCAAACTAGTAGCTCCTAAATAGATAATTATATAGATAATTTATTTTGAATTCTTAAGAGCGACTTAGTTAATTCAGTTAATAAGAAAGTTAGTCTTATAAAAAATAAAGTATAAATTTTTTTCATATATAAGCTACTTCTTGAGTCATGAAATTAATATATAAAAAATTAAATATTTTACTTATTAATAAAGTTGACAATCTCACTGTGGCTAAATAATTGATATGTTAATTAGATATATTATTCTTCTCACCAAATCATGTCTCATTTAGGTATAACTTTCTTCTCTATAATTTTGTCTTCATAAATTTTTTATTTTATAATAATCTATACCATTCTCCATCCTACATCAAGTCAATATAATAACATGCTCTCCAAGTATCTTTGAATTTAGAGTAGGACTTAAAAAAATTTGTAAACAAAACAAGAACAAAAAATAAAAATAATTATGATTTATGAATTATTTTAAAAATGATATTATCTTTGTTATTAATCTTTATATTGTAAGCTTTTTATATATATCAATTATATCCACTAACGATATCTATTAAGTGCATCAAGTACTGCTCTTTTATTTTGATAACTAATTATTTAAAAATTATTAATTTAAATTTTTAATATATAAGAATTAAAAATAAATAAGTATAAATCAAATAAGATGTTATTTATACTAAAAATTAATATTTATTTAAATTAAAATTAAAAATAATTATATCAAAATTATATTATTTTTAAAAATATAATGCACTCTCTTTATCATATAACAATAATTTTTATCCAAACAAACTCCATAATCCTTTATGTATATCAATCATCACTTGATATTAGAAGGTAGCATCCTTACTTATTATAGTATCATTTCTTCAGTAGATCATCATATTTTACAAGAAGACGATCTAATAGCTTTGAGAAGATAATTACATTGATATTTTATTTTAAATTTAATTTATCTAGTTGCTATCATTATCCAATGATAGTCTTTATAAAATTAAAAAATATTATATAAAAAAGTTAGTCTTATAAAAAATTAATAAAATATAAAATTTGCTTCCTTATATTCTTACAATAATTTTGTTAGTTTTTGACTACACCCATGATTTTTTTTTCATATTTATCAAAATATTTAAAAATATTATCCTTTATGTATGTCAATCCTCACTTGATATTAGAAGATAACATCCTTGCTTATCATAGTATCGTTTCTTCGGTAGATCATCATATTTTATAAGAAGCCAATCTAGTAGCTTCTAAGAAGATAATTACATAGATATTTTATTTTAAATTTTCAAAAGTTACTTAATTAATCTAGTTGGTATTTTTACCTAACAATAGTATTAATAAAATAAAAAATATTATATAAGAAGGTTGATCTTATAAAAAATAAAGTATTAAATTTGCTTTCATATATAGCAATTTCATAGCTTTCTAAGTCATAAAATTATAATATATAAAAAATTAAATATTTTATTTATTAATTAAATTAACTATCTCATTATCGTCTGATAATCGATACATCAATTCAATATATTATTCTTCTCATCAAATCATATCTTACTAGACATATCCTCCCCCTCTCCAATTTTTTTCCATGAATTCTTTATTTTATAATAGTCTATGACATTTTCTATCCCATATCCAATCAATACAATAGTATGCCCTTCACATATTTTTGAATTTAGAGTAGAACTTAAACAAATATCCTAAAAAAATAAGTATAAAAAATTAAAATAATTTTGATTTATGAATCATTTTAAAAATAACATTACTTTTATTACTGACCTCTTTATGCATTCCAAGCTCTTTATATATATCCATTGCACCCCCTAATGGATGTCTATTGAGTACATCAAGTACTGTTCTTTCATTTTGATCATTAATTATTTTAAAATTATCAATTTTAACTTTCAATATATCAAAATTAAAAATATATAAAAATAAATTAAATAAGATATTATTTATATTAAAAAATAATATTTATTTAAACTAAAATTAAAAATAATTGTATTAAAATTATATTATTCTTGAAAATATAATGTACTCTTTCTGTCATATATAGATAATCTTCCTTGAAACAAACTTCATGATCTTTATGTATATCAATCTCAGCTTAATATTAAAGGGTATCATCCTTACTTATTATAGTATTATTTCTTTAACAAATCGTCATATTTTATAAAAAGATAATCTAGTAGCTCCTAAGGAGATATTGCATTGATATTTATTTTGAATTCTCAAAAGTGACACAATTAATTCAGTTGCCACCATTGCCCAATAACAGTCTGTATAAAATAAAAAATATTATACAAGAAAGTTAGCTTTATAAAAAAATTAATAAAATATATGGTTTGCTTCTATATATATACTTATGATAATTTCACTACTCTAACTACATCTATGACTTTTTTTGTACCAATCAAAATATTCAAAAATTTTATCCTATCATTTCAAAATTAAATATATATTCTTTCAGAAATTAAACATAAAATATAAGAAATATGATCAATGACATGAAATAAATGCATTGGAAAAGAAAAAATTGATAAAGTAGATATCTTTTATTTCATCATTCTATATTTTTATATTTATATTTTTAACTTTTTTAAATATATTTTTATATAACTTTATCTTTTATTCAAAATTAATTTTCATATTATATAGTGTTCTCAAGGAAGCATCAACATAGTTTAAATAATAGTAGAAATTAATACCAAATATGATCTTAAAATTATAGTGGAAGCTTTGTAGCAACCAAAAAAAGAAGATGCAAAATCATCAAAAGCTAATTTTTATCTAAAAAATAATAACATATAAAAAATCAAATATTTCACTTACCAATAGAAATTAGCTATCTCATTATAGCTAGATAATTAATATGTCAATTAGATATATTATTATTCTCATCAAATCATGTCTCACTTTAATATATCCTCTCTCTTTCTAATTTTTTTTTCATAAATTTTTTATTTTATGATAGTCTATATTATTTTCCTTCCTATATCCAACCAATAATATAGTATATCCACTAAGTATCTTTAAATTTGAAGTGGGATCTAAATAAATATCCTAAATAAAATAAGCAAAAAAGTTTAAAATAATTATAATAAGTAAATTATTTTAAAAATTATATTATCCTTATTGCTGACCTTTTCGTACTTTCGAGGCTCTTTACATATATCCATTGCCTCTCTAATAGTTATATATTGATATCATCAAGTACTACACTTTTATTTTGATAATTAATTATTTTAAAATTATTGATTTTAACCTTCAATATATAAAAATTAAAAATATATAAAATCAAATCAAATAAGATATTATTTATACTCAAAATTAATATTTATTTAAAATAAAATTAAAAATAATTATATCAAAATTATATTGTTCTTGAAAATACAATGCCCTCTCTATCATATATGTTTAATCTTCATCCAAACAAACTCAATTATCTTTTATATATATCAATTCCTACTTCATATTAAAAGATAGCATCCTTGTTTATCATAGTATCATTTTTTTAGTAGATCAATATATTTTATAAGAAGATAATATAATAACTCCTAAGGAGATAATTATATAAATATTTTATTTTAAATTTTTAAGAGTGACTCAATTAATTCAGTTGCCATCATTATCCAACAAATAGCATTAATAAAATAAAAAATATTATATAAAAAATTTAGTTTTATAAAAAAATATTGCATAAGATTTGTCTTCATAAATACTTATAACAATTTTGCTGTTTTCTAAGTTATAAAATTATAATATATAAAAAAATAAATATTTTACTTACCAATAAAATTGATAATCTCATTGTAGCTGTTAATTGATACATTTATTCGATATATTATTTTTTTAATCAAATCACGTCTCACTTTGGCATATCCTTCCTCTCTCAATTTTTTTTTTCATAAATTTTTTATTTTATATTAGTCTATACTATTTTTCATTTCATATCCAACCAATATAATAGCATATCCCTCTAAGAATCTTTGAATTTGGAGCCGGACCTAAACAAATATCTTAAATAGAATAAGCATAAAAAGTTAAGATAATTATGATTCATGAATTATTTTAAAATAATATTACTTTTGTTACAAATCTCTTTGTATATTTTAAGCTCTTTATATATGTCCATTACATCCTCTGATAGATGTCTATTGAGTGCATCATAAACTGCTCTTTCATTTTGATAATTAATTATCTAAAAATTATCAATTTTTACGATCAATGCATAAGAATTAAAAAATATAAATATGAATCAAATAAAATATTATTTATATTATAAATTAATATTTATTTAAACTAAAATTAAATATAACTATATCAAAATTATATTGTTCTTGGACATATAACATACTCTTTCTGTCATATATAAATAATCTTTCTCCAAATAAACTCTATGATTATTTATATACATCAATCTCCACTTGATATTAGAAGGTAGCATCTTTGGTTATCATAGTATCATTTTTTTGACAGATGATCATAATTTATAAGAAGATAATATAGTAGCTCTTGAGGAGATAATTGTATAAGTTTTTTATTTTGAATTCTCAAAAGTGACTCAGTTAATTCGATTGCCATCATTGCTCGATAATAGCCTTTATAAAGTAAAAAATATTATATAAAAATTAGTCTTATAAATAAATAAATAAAATATAAGATTTACGTTCATATATACTTACAATAATTTTTTTGATATCTGACTGTATCCATAACTCCTTTTTCATATCAACCAAAATATTTAAAAATATTATCATATCATTCCAAAATTAAATATATATTATTTCAAAAATTAAATATATATATATAATAAAGCAAATCATATGAAATAAAAAAATATATTGGAAAAAAAAAATAACAATGTAGACAGCTTTTATTTCATCATTCTATATTTTTATATTTATACTTTTGAATTTTTTTTAAATATATCTTTATACAACTTTTTATTTGACTCAAAACTAATTTTCATACTACATAGTATTTTTAAGAAAATATCAATATACTCTAAATAACAGCATAAATTAATGTCATATATGATCTTAAAATTATAGTAAAAATCTTGTAGTAGTTGAAGAAAAAAAATGCAAAACCATCAAAAGCTAATTTTTATCTAAAAAATTATAATATAAAAAATTTAAATATTTTACTGATCAATAGAAATTGACTATCTCATTATTGTCAGATATATCAATTTGATATATTATTCTTCTCACCAAATCATATCCCAATTTGACATATCCTTCTTCTCTTCATTTTTTTTTTGATAAATTTTTTATTTTATAATAGTCTATACCATTCTCTATCACATATCCAATCAATATTATAGTATACCTATCAAGTATATTTGAATTTTGAGCAAGACTTAAATAAATATTCTAAGCAAAACAAGCATAAAAAATTAAAATAATTATCATAAGTAAATCATTTTAAAAATGATATTATCTTTACTGCGAACCTCTTTATGCTTTCTAATCTTTTTAAATATATCTATTGCACTCCCTAATGATTATATATTAATATCATCAAGCACTGTACTTTTATTTTGATAATTAATTATTTCTAAACTATCAAATTTAACCTTCAATATATAAGAATTAAAATATATAAAATCAAATCAAATAAGATGTTATTTATAATAAAAATTAATATTTATTTTAAATAAAATTAAAAATAACTATATCAAAATTATATTGTTCTTAAAAATACGTCTTTTCTCTATCATGTGTGGTTAATCTTTCTTCAAATAAATTCAATGATCTTTTATGTTTGTCAATCCTTACTTGATATTAGAAGACAACAATCTTATTTATCATAGTATCATTTCTTCAGCAGATCATCATATTTTATAAAAAATTAATCTAGTAGATCCTAAGGAGATAATTACATAGATATTATATTTTAAATTTTCAAAGATTATTTAGTTAATTTGGTTGCCATTATTGCCAACAACAGTATTAATAAAATAAAAAATATTATATAAAAAAACTAATCATATAAAAATAAAGTATAAGTTTTATTTTAATATATATTTATAGCAATTTTATAGATTTGAGTCATAAAATTATAATATATATAAAAAAATAAGTAATTTACTTACCAATAAAACTGACTATCTCATTATGGCTTGATAATTAATACATTAATTGAATATAATATTTTTTTTACTAAATCACATCTCACTTTGGCATATCCTTCTTTTCTTCAATTTTCTTCCTATAAATTCTTTATTTTATAATAGTCTATGCTATTTTCTGTGGTGCCTGCAATAAATATAATAGTATATCCTCTAAGTATCTTTGAATCTTGAGCAAAATCTAAATAAATATTCTAAAAAAATAAGTATAAAAATTAAAATAATTATGATTTATGAACCATTTTAAAAATAATATTATCTTTATTACTAATCTCTTTGTATATATCCATTATGTCTCCTAATGGATATCTATTAAGTGAATTAAGTATTGATCTTTCATATTAATAATTAATTATTTAAAAATTATTAATTTTTATCTTCAATATATAAAAATTAAAAATATATAAGTATAAATTAACTGAGATGTTATTTACAGTAAAAACTAATATTTATTTAAACTAAATTAAAAATAACTATATCATAATTATATTATATTTAAAAATATAATTTACTCTCTACTATATATGGATAATCTTCTTTCAAACAAACTCTATGATCCTTTATATATGTCCATCCCATTTGATATTAGAAGGTAGTATCTTAACTTATCATAATATCATTTTTTTGACAGATCATCATATCTTATAAGAAGACAATCTAGTAACTTCTAAAAAGATAATTATATAAATATTTTATTTTAAATTCTTAAGAGTAACTCAATTAATCTAATTACCACTATTACCAAACAATAATCTTTATAAAATAAAAAATATTATATAAAAAAATTAGCTTTATTAAAAATAAATAACATATTAGGTTTACTTTTATATGTACTTACAGTAATTTCATTGGTTTTTGACTATAACCATGGCTCTTTTTTTTATACCAATTAGAATATTTAAAAATATTATCTTATCATTCAAAAATTAAATATATATTATTTAGAAACTAAATATAATATATAAAAATATGATAAATGATATAAAATAAATATATTGAATAAAAAAATGACAAAGTAGATGACTTTTATTTTTCATCATTCTATATTTTTATATTTATATTTTTAATTTTTTTAAATATATTTTTATATAACTTTATATTTTATTCAAAACTAATTTTCATACTACATAGTATTCTCAAGGAAGTATCAATATATTCTAAATAATAGTAGAAATTAATACTAGATATGATCTTAAAATTATGATAAAAATATTGTAGTAGCTAAAGAAAGAAGATACAAAATAATTAAAAACTAATTTTTATCTCAAAATTATAATATATAAAAAATTAAATATTTTACTTATCAATAAAAACTGACTATCTCACTGTGGTTGGACAATCAATACATTAACTGAATATATTATTCTTCTCATCAAATCATGTCTCATTTTGGCATATCTTTCTTCTAATTTTTTTCTCACAAATTCTTTCCTTTACAATAGTCTATGCTATTCTCCAAATTGTATCTAACCAATATTATAGAATATCCAGCAAGTATCTTTGAATTTTGAGTAAAACATAAATAAATACCTTAAATAGAATAAGCATAAAAAATTTAAAATAATTATAATAAGTGAATCATTTTTAAAATGATGTTACTTTTGTTGCTGATCTTTTTGTATTTTTCAAGCTCTTTACATATATCCATTATCCTTCCTAATGATTATATATTGATAACATCAAGCACTATATTTTTATTATGATAATTAATTATTTCAAAATTATCAATTTTAACTTTCAATACATAAAAATTAAAAATATATAAAATCAAACCAAATAAGATGTTATTTATATCAAAAATTAATATTATTTAAAGTAAAATTAAAAATAACTATATCAAAATTATATTATTTTTGGAATTATAGTGTCCTCTCTCTATCAAATATGGTTTATCTTCCTCCAAACAAACTCGATGATTATTTATATATGTCAATATTTACATGATATTAGAAAGTAGCATTCTTATTTATCATTGTATCATTTCTTTGGTAGATTATTATATCTTACAAAAAGCCAGTTTGGTAGCTCTTGAGTAAATAATTAATTGCATAGATAATTTGTTTTGAATTCTCAAAAGTGACTTAGTTAATCCTATTAATAAGAAAGTTACTTTTAAGAAAAATAAAGTATAAGATTTATTTTCATATATACTTATAATAAATTCACTGCTTTCTTAGTCATTAAATTATAATATATAAAAAATCAAATATTTTACTTACTAATAAAATTGACTATCTCACTGTGGTCAAATAATTGATACGTTAATTAGATATATTATTTTTCTCATCAAATCACGTCTCACTTTGGTATATCCTTTTTTTTTTAATTTTCTATCTATAAATTTTTTATTTTATAATAGTCTATACCATTTTCCATCCTACATCCAATTAATATAATAATATGCCCTCCAAGTATCTTTGAATTTAGAGTAGGACCTAAAAAAAATCATAAATAGAATAAAAATAAAAAATAAAAATAATTATGATTTATGAATTATTTTAAAAATAATATTACCTTTATTACTAATTTTTTATTTATTATAACTTCTTTATATATATCTATTGTATTTTTAAACAGATATTTATTGAGTGCATCAAGTATTGCTCTTTTTTTTTGATAAATAATTATTTAAAAATTATCGATTTGAACCTTCAATACATAAGAATTAAAAATAAATAAGTGTGAATCAAATAAAATATTATTTATACTAAAAATTAATATTTATTTAAATTAAATTAAAAATAACTATATCAAAATTATATTATTTTTGAAAATACAATGTACTCTTTCTGTCATATAAGGATAATTTTTCTCCAAACAAACTTCATGATCCTTTATGTATGTCAATTCTCACTTGATATTAGAAGATAGCATCTTTGCTTATCATAGTATCATTTTTTTGATAGATCATTATATTTTACAAGAAGATAATTTAATAGCTTCTGAGGAGAAAATTATATTGATATTTTATTTTAAATTTCAAGAGTGACTTAGTTAATTTAGTTGCCACCATTATCTGACAACAATCTTTATAAAATTAAAAAAATATTATATAAAAATGTTAGTCCTATATAAATTAATAAAATATGAGAGTTGCTTCTGTATATACTTACAGTAATTTTGCTAGTTTCTGACTATACTCATAACTTCTTTTTTATATTAATCAAAATATTTATGAATATTATCCTACTATTTTAAAATTAAATATATATGATTTTAGAAACTAAAATAATATATAAAATTATGACAAATGATATGAAATAAATGCATTGAATAAAAAAAATGATAAAGTATATGGTTTTTATTCCATCATTCTTTATTTTTATATTGATACTTTTAATTTTTTTAAATATATTTTCATATAATTTTATTTTTTAATCAAAACTAATTTTCATACTATGTAGTATTCTCAAAGAAGCATCAATATGCTCTAAATAATAATAGAAATTAATACTAGACATAATATAATAGTGAAAACATTACAGCACTTAAAAAAAATATAAAACCATCAAAAGATTATTTTTATCTAAAAAATTATAATATATAAAAAATAAAATATTTTATTTATCAATAAAAATTGACTATCTCACTGTGGTCGAATAATCAATATGTCAATTGGATATATTATTCTTCTCACTAAATCATGTTTTGCTTTGCTATATCCTTTCTCTCTCCAATTTTTTTTTTATAAATTTTTTATTTTATAATAGACTATGTCATTCTCCATCCTATATCTAAATAATATTATAGCATATTCACCAAGTATCTTTGAATTTTGAGTAGGACCTAAATAAATATTCTGAATAAAACAAGCATAATAAATTAAAATAATTATAACAAGTGAATCATTGTAATAATGATATTATCTTTGTGCTTTCTAATCTCCTTACATATATCCATTGAGCTCTCTAATGATTATACACTAATCATAAAATATTATATTTTTATTTTAATAATTAATTATTTTAAAATTATCGAATTTAATCTTCAATATATAAAAATTAAAAATATATAAAACTAAATCAAATAAGATGTTATTTATGCTAAAAATTAATATTTAATTAAATTAAAATTAAAAATAACTATATCAAAATTATATTATTCTTGAAAATACAACATCTTTTTTCTATCATATATAGTTAATCTTCCTCCAAATAAATTTAATTGATCCTTTATATTTATCGATCCTCACTTGATATTAGAAGATAATAATCGTGTTTATCATAGTATCGTTTCTTTGGCAAATCATCATACTTTAAACAAAATCAATCTAGTAGATCCCAAAGAGATAATTATATAGATATTTTACTTTAAATTTTTAAGAGTTACTTAGTTAATCCAGTTGCCAATATTACCCAATAACAGTATTAATAAAATAAAAAATATTATATAAAAATATTAGTCTTATAAAAAATAAAATATAAGATTTATTTTAATATATACTTACGGTAGTTTCATTACTTTCTGAGTCATAGAATTATAATATATAAAAAATTAAATATTTTTTTTATCAATTAAATTGACTATCTCACTATGGTTTGATAATCGATATATCAATTGGATATATATTATTCTTCTTATCAAATCATATCTCACTTTAGCATATCCTCTCTCTTTAATTTTTTTTCATAAATTTTTTATTTTATAATAGTCTATACCATTCTCTATCTTGTATTCAACCAAAATAATAGCATCCACTCCAAGTATCTTTGAATTTTAAGCAACACTTAAATAAATATCCTAAATAAAATAAGCATAAAAAATTAAAATAATTATAATTTATAAATTATTTTAAAAATAATATTATTTTTATTACTAACCTCTTTGTGCATTCTAAGCTTTTTATATATATCCATTATGCTGCCTAATGAATGTCTATTGAGTGCATTAAGTACTACTCTTTCATCTTGATGACTAATTATTTAAAAATTATTTATTTTAATCTTCAATACATAAGAATTAAAAAATATAAGCATGAATCAAATAAGATATTATTTATACTAAAAACTAATATTTATTTAAACTAAAATTAAAAATAATTATATCAAAATTATATTATTTTTAGAAATACAACACATTCTTCGTCATATATAAATATTTTTTTTTCAAATAAATTTTATGATTCTTTATGTATGTTAATCTCACTTAATATTAGAAGGCAGTATCCTTGCTTATCACAGTATCATTAATTTTTTTGATAGATCGTTGTATTTTATAAAAAAAATAATCTAGTATCTCTTGAGGAGATAATTGTATAAATATTTTATTTTAAATTCTTAAGGGTAACTCAGTTAATCTGATTGCCACATTACCCCACAACAGTCTTTATAAAATAAAAATATTATATAAAAAATTAGTCTTATAAAAAATTAATAAGACATAAGATTTACTTTCATATGTATTTATAGTAATTTCACTAATTTCTGACTGCACCTATGACTCCTTTTTCGTATCAATCAAAATATTCAGAAATATTATCCTACCATTACAAAATTAAAAACATATTATTTCATAAACTAAACATAATATATAAGAAATATGACAAATGATCTAAAATAAATATATTGAATAAGAAAAAAATGATAAAGTAAGATGATTTTTGTTTCATCATTCTATATTTCTATATTTATATTTTTAATTTTTTGAATATATTTCTATACAATTTTATATTTTACTCAAAATTAATTTTTATACTATTTAGTATTCTCAAAGAAGCATCAACATACACAAAAAATTAAACTAAATATCCAACCAATATTACAGCATGCCCACTAAGTATCTTTGAATTTTAAGTGGGACCTAAATAAACATCCTAAATAGAACAAACATAAAAATTAAAATGATTATATTAAGTTAATAATTTTAAAAATAATATTATCTTTGTTATTGATCTCTTTGTACTTTTTAATCTCTTTATATATATCCATTGTACCTCCTAATAGTTATATATTGATATCATCAAGCATTATATTTTTATTTTGTTAACTAATTATTTCAAAATTATCGATTTTAATCTTTAATGCATAAAAATTAAAAATATATAAAATCAAATTAAATAAGATGTTATTTATATTAAAAATTAATATTTATTTAAAATAAAATTAAAAATAATTATATTAAAATTATATTATTCTTGAAAATATAATGTCCTCTCTCTATCAAATATGGTTAATCTTCCTCCAAACATACTAAATTATCCTTTATATATGTTAATTCTCACTTGATATTAGAAGATAGTATCTTTGTTTATCATAGTATGTTTCTTTGGCAAATCATCATATTTTATAAGAAAATAATTTAGTAGCTCCAAAAAAATAATTATATAGATATTTTATTTTAAATTCTCTAGAGTGACTTAGTTAATCCGATTGCTATCATTACCTAATAACAATATTAATAAAATAAAAAATATTATATAAGAAAGTTAGTCTTATAAAAAATAAAACCTAATATTTGCTTTCATATATACTTATAGCAATTTCACTACTTTCTGAGTAATAAAATTATAATATATACAAAATTAAATATTTCACTTACCAATGAAATCGAGTATATCATTATGGCCAGATAATCAATATGTTAATTAGATATATTATTCTTCTCATCAAACCATATCTTACTTTAGTTTACTCTCTTTTTCTCTAATTTTTTCTCCATAAATTTTTTATTTTATAATAGTCTATATCATTCTCCATCCCGCATCTAGTCAATATAATAACATCCACTCCAAGTATGTTTGAATTTGGATTAGGACCTAAATAAATACCATAAACAAAGCAAATATAAAAAATTAAAATAAGTATGATTTATGAATCATTTTAAAAATGATATCATCTTTGTTACTAACCTCTTTTTGCATTCTAAATTTTTTAAATATATCCATTGCACCCCCTAATGGATGTCTATTGAGTGTATCAAATATTGCTCTTTTATTTTGATAACTAATTATTTAAAAATTATTGATTTAAACTTTTAATATATAAAAATTAAAAATAAATAAATATAAATTAAATAAAATATTATTTATATTAAAAATTAATATTTATTTAAATTAAAATTAAAAATAATTATATCAAAATTATATTATTCTTGAAAATATAACACACTCTCTCTGCCATATATAGATAATCTTCTTTCAAATAAACTCCATGATCTTTTATCTATGTCATCCCTACTTTATATTAGAATATAGCATTCTTGATTATCATAGTATTATTTTTTGATATATGATCATATTTTATAAGAAGATAATCTAGCAGCTCTTGAAAAGATAATTGCATAGATATTTTATTTTAAATTTTTAAGAATGACTCGATTAATTCGATTGCCACTATTACCCAACAATAATCTTTATAAAATAAAAAAATTATATAAAAAAGTTAGTCTTATAAAAAATTAATAAAATATAAAGTTTACTTTCATATATACTTACAGTAATTTCACTAGTTTCTGACCGCACCCATGACTCTTTTTTCATATCAATTAAAATATTTAAAAATATTATCCTACCATTCTAAAATTAAGTACATATTGTTTCAAAAATTAAACATAATATATAAAAAATATGAAAAATGATATGAAATAAATGTATTGCAAAAAGAAAATGATAAAATAGATGGCTATTGTTTCATCATTTTATATTTCTATATTTATATTTTTAATTATTTTAAATTTATTTTTAATATATTTTTATCTTTTATTCAAAACTAATTTTTATACTACATAGTATTATGAAGAAAGTATTGACACACTCTAAATAACAGTAAAAATTAATGCTCTTAAAATTATAGTAAAAATTTTACAGTGGCTAAAGAAAAAAGATACAAAACCATCAAAAGTTTATTTTTATCTAAAAAGTTATAACATATAAAAAATTAAATATTTTACTTAGTAATAAAAATCGACTATATCACTGTAGTCAGATAATCAATATATCAATTGGATATATTATTATTCTCACCAAATCATGTCTCACTTTGGTACATCCTTCCTCTCTCTAATTTTTTTTCATAAATTTTTTATCTTATAATAGTCTGCGCTATTCTCTGTTCCGTATCCAATTAATATTATAGTATGCCTATTAAGTATCTTTAAATTTAGAATAAAATATAAATAAATATTCTAAATAGAATAAATATAAAAAGTTAAAATAATTATAACAAGTGAATCATTTTAAAAATGATATTATTTTTGTAGCTAACCTCTTTATACTTTTCAAGCTCTTTACATGTATCTATTGCACTCCTTAATGGTTATATATTGATATCTCCAAGCATTACACTTTCATTTTGATAACTAATTATTTTAAAATTATTGATTTTAATTTTTAATATATAAAAATTAAAAATATATAAAATTAAATAAAATAAAATATTATTTATACTAAAAATTAATATTTATTTATAAATAAAATTTAAAATAACTATATCAAAATTATATTATTCTTAAAAATATAACACCATCTCTCTATCGTATATGATTAATCCTTCTCTAAATAAATTCAATGATGCTTTATATATATCAATCCTCACTTGATATTAGAAGGTACTATTTTTATTTATCATAGTATTATTCCTTTGATAGATCATTATATTTTATAAGAAGATAATCTAGTAGCTCTTAAGGAGTTAATTATATTAATATTTTATTTTAAATTCTCAAGAGTTACTCAGTTTATTCGATTGCCATCATTGCCTAATAATAGTATTAATAAAATAAAAAAATTATATAAAAAAAATTAGTCTGATAAAAAATAAAGCATATAAAATTTATTTTCATATATACTTACAGTAATTTTACTACTTTCTAAGTCATAAAATTATAATATATAAAAAATTAAATATTTTACTTACCAATGAAATTAATTATTTCACTGTGGTCAGATAATCAAAACATTAATTGAATATATTATTTTTTCATTAAATCACATCTCACTTTGACATAACCTTCTTCTCTCTATTTTTTTTCATGAATTCTTTATTTTATAATAGTCTACACCATTCTCAATCCTATATCCAATCAATTTTGCAGCATGCCCATCAAGTATTTTTAAATTTGGATTGGGATCTATATAAATATCCTAAATAGAACAAGCATAAAAAATTAAAATAATTATAATAAATAAGTAATTTAAAAATAATATTTCCTTTATTACTAATCTTTTTGTACTTTTTAAGCTCTTTACATGTATCCATTGGCTCTCTAATGGTTATATACTTGATATTACACTTTCATTTTGATAACTAATTATTTCAAGATTATCGATTTTAACCTTCAATATCTAAAAAATAAAAATATATAAATTTGAATTAAATAAAATATTATTTACATTAAAAATTAATATATATTTAAAATAAAATTAAAAATAACTATACCAAAATTATATTATTTTTGAAAATACAACGTCCTCTCTCTATCATATATGGTTAATCTTCTTCCAAACAAACTAAATAATTTTTTATGTATGTCAATCTTCACTTGATATTAAAAGATAGTATTCTTATTTATCATCATATGATTTCTTTGATAGATCATCATATTGTATAAGAAGATAATCTAGTAGCTCTTAAGAAGATAATTACATAATATTTTATTTTGAACTCTTAAGAGTGATCACTCAGTTAATTCGGTTGCTATCATTATCCAATAATAGCATTAATAAAAAAAATATTATTTAAAAAAATTAGTCTTAAAAAATAAAAAAGTTATAAGAATACTTCCTCAATTTTAACTCAATTTTACTTACACTTTTGTACTTTAAAAATGTCAAACCAACTTTCTAGTTATCGATATATTTCAATATGGTCTAGTCATTTATTTTTATTAATAAAATGATGTCGCATAACTATCACATAATATTATTATTTTATAAAATAATAAAAATATCTTTAGCTATATCTTCTCTCTCCTTTTCGATTGATCCTCTTCTCCATCGCTAGCAACCCTTTTTCTCCCTCTGCCTTCTTCCTCCTTCCTCCTCATCTATTAATTTCTCCTCTTCGATGGTAGCTCCTCCCATCTCTACCCATTCCTTTACCACCTCCCCTCCTTTTTCTCCTTTCTCCTCTTCGATTGATTTCCTTCTTCATTACCGGTATCCCTCTTTTTCCCTCCTTCCTCCTTCTCTACCTCCTTACCTATTTTTTCTCCTTCATGGTGGTTCTCTCCACCTCCACCCATTTCTCCATCGCCTCGTCTTCCTCCTCTTCCTCTCTCCTTCCTCTTTCTTCTTCTCTGATTGATCCACTCCATCATGGCATCTCTCTTTCTTCCTTCTCCTTTCTTCTTCTCTCTCTCCTCACCCATTTCTACTCCATTGGAGCTCCATCTAATTTCGTCCATTCCTCCAGCAACTCCTCTTCCTCCTTCTCATCCTCCTCCCTCTTTCATCCTCTCTGATTAATCTCCTTCTCCTCCTCCAAATCGTCCATAAGCCATCTTCTATACGGCCCCCTCCTCCTCCTCCTCTAAGCCATCCATAAGCCATCCGTCTTCATGGCAATTCTCTTTTCCTCCTCTTTCTCATTCTCTTCCTTCTCCAGACCCACCCATAAATGAAGGGTATTTCTATTCATTGAGAGAAAAGATAACACTGTTTACTAGTAAGTGAATAATTGGATCATATTGGAATATATCAATAATTAGAAATATTAGTTTGACGCTTTTTAAAGTATAAAGAATAAGTAAAATTGAGCTAAAGTTGAAGGAGTATTCTAATAATTTTTTTTAAAAATTAAATATCTACTTTATCGGCTGATGGAAAAATGATTTAACCAACCCCTAGATAGATAAGAATTTTTTTCATTTCATAGATAAATGCTATCCTTGGGAAAGTAACTTATCCATTTTGAAAAGTGTGAGAATATGGATAAGTTAGTCAATAAAAAAATTGATCAATTTTTTTATGATATTTATCCATAAAAGAATGAGCCTTTAATTTCAGCATGTCTCACTTCGTAAAGGGGTGCTTGGATGGTGTATGTGACACCTTGAGTGAAAAAATGGGTTGTGAGATTCAATATGGAGCTACATTCCGTGATATCAGTTACACAGCGTACAGGCTATCATGCCTTAAAGAGAAGTGTCTCACTTCCTCATAGCTTTTCAAAAAAAGCAAAAAAAAGAAAATCTCATATTGTCTAGTGTACTTATAGGGCATAGAGAAAAGGAATTGTAACACAAAAATCTCATTAAAAAAGTCAATAGGATGACCTGACCCTTTTATTTACATTTGTAGCATGAAAATGTTAAAAAGTACATGTAAGGCTCATGTTTTGCTAACTTGGCCAGATATCATTCAATTGTCCCACAAATTTCACAAACCTAAATTTTCTTGCATCAAATGGTAAGCAAGATTAGTGCCCCAGCATTATTCACTATAGCAAGAGGGTTACCCACGATCAACCAGACTACCTTAGCCACAATCAGTTCAGATGAAGAATTTTTTGAGTCAACCAAAGTTTCTATATTAAATTATTAATCCAACTTTAAGAAATTATATTTTACACTATATGCATCACATGGCCATAGACACCACCAATCACAGTCACTCATTTTGTAGACCCCATTCATCAAGCACTTATCTTAGTGCACCATTATTAGAAAGAGCAGCTGTGATTATCGGCTTCCACACCCACATGGTGCATGCCATGTTGGATATAATTTCTCTCCAACTTAAGTCAACCTAATCTGATCAAACCCCAGCTAGCCTTGGTCTGAAAGTTTTTTTATTGGGTCAGGTCCCAGTCCAGACGAACTTATCTCCGCTCGTAGATTGGGTTGGGTTGCGTTAAGTTATTGGGCTTGAAACTAAGGAGGCAATGCTTGAGTTGAGCCCTGTGGCCCCAGCAATGCCCAACCCAAGTTTGCACCCTGAATCGTTCTCGTATGTTGACCAGTCCCGTCCACTCGCGCCCAAAACCCTAACCCTAGCTCAAATCGCTCCTTCTATTACTATCCCCCTTTTTCCCTTCCGACCTCCGCCGTCTCACCGCCGACGAGGTTCTCCGATCACCACAGCATCAGAGAGAGAGGGAGGGAGCTTGATTCGAGATGGATACCAATGGCGGCAGCGCGGAGGCCTCGAGGCAGATCCGCGTCCGCTTCACCACCAAGCTCCCGCCGCGGCTGCGAGTCCCGACCACCTCCCTCGCCGTCCCCTCCAATCTCACACGAATGGGCCTCTCGGAAATCGTCAACCATCTCCTGAAGAACAGTACCATACCCCTCCCCTTCTCTTCTCTCAAAACTTAAGTTTTTTTAAGCATAGAAATCTTTGCAATCTCCCGTTTTACCATCTGATGATACGTTGTACAGTGGATTCCGAGTTCCAGTTTCAACCATTTGACTTTCTTGTCGACGGCGAGCTCATACGAATGCCGTTGGAGCAGTTCCTTTTGGCCAAGGGCATCTCAGCGGTATGTTTTATGGCGCTTTTAATGTGAAAGGTCTCATCTTTTTTTCTTTTTCTGTTAAAAATTTTGATTCCTGTGAGTATGTTGTGAATTGCAGGAGAAAGTACTTGAAGTCGAATACGTAAGGGCTGTAGCTCCGAGAAAGCAGGAGGATCCTTGTTTGCATGATGATTGGGTCAGTGCTGTCGATGGTTCGAACCCAAGGTACATGTTGTTTCTTGTTGTAGTTAAGGTTACCAGTTTAGTTCTTGATTCGCTTTCTTCTTGTGTTGTTGTATTTTTATACTTTAGGATGAGCATGGAAATTTCAGTGGCATGTCTGATATGATAATTTCCTTTACGTGGAATCGTTGGTTGCTAGTTGCATCTATTTAGTTTATACACATCATCGTGTGTTCTTCAAACCTGTCATGAAATATAGCTAATTGGATGCGTGAAGGTAATTTCACGAAGTAGTGCACCACACTCTAAATAATATTAGGAAGGGTTCTCGCTAATTTTGTTTGTTGCATATGAAATGAGACAGTTTATGATAGATGACATTAGTCTTTTATAGATAAGATGAATCATCGTGTACGCCAATAAGGTAGTAGACTTATTGGTGGTGGGAAAATACTGTGTCTAAGCTTATGACCACCTTTTGCTTTATACATTTCACAAGGAGATATTTATATACTGAGCTTGCTGATTCCAGGTCTTACTCCAAAGTGTCTTATGCAAACAAAAGGCACTGTTCTCTTAGAATTTCTTGAATTGTTTAGTGGTACTTCTGATAATGACATACAAATAATCTGTGATAAAGTGTTTATATAGTTATTAGACCTATTCATTATGTTCTAATTGTTTCTGTGAGGAATAGTTGTTATTGTGTAATTGGACATGCTAGTTTAGTGGTGCTTCTAATAACTTCTTGCTTAAAGCAATACTCCTAGAGGTGGCCATGGTGATAAGTTCCCTTGGTTGACACGGTGATTTCCCTAAATAAATGGTAAATGAGGATCAAATAGCCTTATAGTCAACCCCCGAATACTTTGTGAAATACTTGATGAGTAAGGTTGTAGTTATTCCAGTCTTTGCTTTGCATGGGCCATCTGACCTTCGTTGTCACTTCATGTTATTGTTGTTGTTGGTTTCTCTTTATCTTTGTTTGATATTCCCCTTGTATAAGATTAGTATTATTGACTATAAAAGGATTGGAACACTTTGTCCTCTGTTATTAATCTCTGACAAGATTTTCCATATATGTATGTATATCAGCATGCATGCATGTGTATGTGTATGTATGTATGTATGTAAGTATGCATGCTTGATTCTTGTTTCTTGGTCATATTGACCAGCTATTATTGTATTATCACATATAATCTACAATGCTAACTTATCTCATATGGCAGTTTCATACTAACAGGGTGCTATGATGGTCTTGCAAGGTAAGCTTCTTGAAAACTTTTGGCAGTACTCATTTATATTCATTTATCGTGAGCAATCAGGACTTAATATATACCTGATTTATGATTTAATGACTTTTCTTTGTGTAGGATATGGAAAGGCGGAGCAGTGTGTACACACATTTTTGAGGGGCATAGTGGTGCAATTACTTCTGCAAGTGTCATCAATCGCAAAGGTTGTTCTAGTTAATATATTACCCCCAATGTTACATTGTATTATGCTGGTTACTGTTCTTCAGGGGAATTTCACTTTTTAGCATGGAGCATGGTAGATTCTAAAAGAGGTTCGAATCTGATGTTTGAAAAATCTTTTCCTTGTGCCTGCACTCATTTGGTTACATGTTTATCGATATAAATTTATAGTTGAAGATATTTGATTATGTGCTTGATACATTCACTATTCAGTTGCTTAGTTGCCCTGTCCTTTTGCAGGAGTTGAGAGTGGAAACAGCTTCTATTTGGCAACAGGTTCAAAAGATCGGTCATTGAGACTGTGGAAGGTATGCTATATTTGTGGAAATTTTATTTAGAAGAAGGTATGCTTGTCTGCTTACATGACTTAGTATCTTGTGTATCCTGAAAGTTTGATGCAGCCGAACATGTGGAGCATCCACTGAGGATCAGAGCATATAAAATTCTTAAAGGACACACAGCATCTGTCCAGAGCATCTCTTCATCCCCTTCTCGAGAAATGGTCAGATTTTTTTTTTCCTTGTCTCCATCTGCTGGCTTCTAAAAATCATATCTTCTTCTCTTTCACTGAATTCTGATGCAGAAGTTTTCCTACTCTTAGGTATGTTCAGGTTCGTGGGACTGCTCTATCAAGTTGTGGAATGTGAAGGAGTCTGAAGCAGAGGGTGATACCGTGTCAATAAAGAAGAGAAAGCTTCATTCTGATGCAGCAGAACATGAAGAATCTCAGTTGGAGGTATCTATTATCTTCTTTATGTTAATATTATGATTTAACAAAGCTTTTCTGATATCTCATTTGGTTAAAAATGAGAACTGCAACTTTGGGGGAGCCAAGTAAATTCATTTTTTCATAATAAGAAAAAGATTTGAAGACCCAGTTTTGTTGATGAAGCTCAGGTTCTTTTGAGGCTTTTTAAGAAATCCAACTCATGTAGGTCACGTAGTCTGGGTCAAGAGTTGCATCAAGAGTTGGCAGGCAAAGAAAATGAAAGAAATCTTAGGGCACATGTTTAATAGGAAAACTAAAGACCAGAGCTAACATCCTAACTAAATTGAAATTTTTGTTTAATAAAGGAAATGCCAAAACAGTGCTGAGTAAATAAGAGAGAATATTGAGAAACATGTGGATATAATTATGCTATTTCTGAATGTATAATCAAGTAAAGTTCAAGTGCTGAACTGTGATAGTGTGTTGGACATCTTCTATGTTAGTTATGTCTTCTGTTTTGGTGTTGTTGTGCTTCTTAGCTCTTTGTGTCGATAATAGAGTTCATGGAATTCAGGGCACGTCTACTTCAACACTTGTTGGACATACTCAGTGTGTTTCTTCAGTTGTTTGGCCAGAAGCTCAGACTATATATTCTGCATCATGGGATCATTCTGTCAGACAGTGGGATGTTCAAACAGGCAACGAGACCTGGAACATGGTATGATATAATCCTGTTGTCAAATTTTATGGGTGTGATCTGATGTTGCCAATGGATTTAAGGTATATTATAAGGGATCATGAAGGCAAGCTAATTAGTCATTCTTTAGGTTTGCAGACTTCATGTTGGAAAGCCATACATCTGACTCTGCTGATATCTTGTAGCTTGATATGTGTAATGTTCTCGTGTGTAGGCCTGTGGAAAAGCATTAAATTGCCTCGATGTTGGTGGGGAGAGCTCTGCACTTGTAGTTGCAGGTGGCTCTGACCCAGTTTTGAGGATATGGGATCCTCGAAATCCAGGTGAACAAATAGAAGAATCCATACACTAAATTATCTTTTTGTTTTCTGGTTATGCCCTTAATCTGAATTAAGACTTGGACAACCTATCTCTGTAGGAACTCTCGCTCCTATCTTTCAGTTTTCATCCCATTCATCTTGGGTCACTGCTTGCAAGTGGCACGTGAGGTCATGGCTTCATTTGTTATCGGCTTCTTATGATGGGAAGGTGATGTTGTGGGATTTGAGAACAGCGGTAATATTCTATCAGTGCCCTGCATTATTTCACATTGTTCTGGTTGTATAAATCCATGCCATGCACTAATATCTTGACTATCATTCTTGTTCCAGTGGCCATTGGCAACCATAGACTCGCACAAAGACAAGGTAAACTTTTTGACTTGATGATTGTGTCTGGGGAGAACCATTGGGTTTGCTGACTTTATTTTTTTGGTGAATGCAGGTACTCACTGCAGACTGGTGGAAAGATGATAGCATAATAAGTGGAGGAGCTGATTCAAAGCTCTGCATTTGTTCTGGAATAGCAATCTAGTGTAGCACAGGGTAATTTCCTTTTGATGATTTCCTTTCCCAAGAGGTGGCTTTTCACTTCCTAAAGGTGTATCTTTCATTTTATTTCTGCCTTTGTGGGTTTAGAGGGCTGTTTGGTATTTATGGTCTTCCAAAAAGTAATGTTGCATGACATCATAATCAATTCCTCTTGAGTGTTTTCAGAGCAGCAAATGTTCATCACACTGCAATCATATTCCCGAACGTTAGCTGATGGGAGTGCAGAACATGATGGGTGCAAGCAACATCACTTGGAAGTATTTTTGGGTCATCACCATCCCGACCAGTAACTGTGCAAAGAAGCCTTTCAGTGGGTGTGGTTTAGAATTTACTGAATTGTACTGTTTCATTTTACAAAATATATCATTATTTGATGTTATGAATGCTATTGTACCATGATATAGTACTTAAATTCCAAGGACATAGGAATGGTCAATCAAAATGAGTGTTATTATTATTTTGGATTTACAGCATCCAAGGGAGAAGGGGAGAGAGGATGAAGTTTAAATGATCAACCAGTCTCTGATTAAGGATTCGTTTGGTTGACAGGAAGTGGAGGGGGGAGAGGTACTTTTTGGGAAGTGAAGACTGAAGAAAGTGCCTCTTGTTTGGTTGGAGTTTTAAGAGGAGAGAAAGTGAAAAAAGTACTTTTCATGGGAAGTCATTTCTTACATTTCATTAAAAAGTGAAAATCCATGGAGAAAATAGGTTTTGGCACTTCCGGTGACATGGGAAGTGGTAGTATTTTTTTCTTTCCTAAAATATCTTTTTAAGATTCATAATTAAAATTTAATAAAATATTAATAGATGGTTAGGATGAAATACTGAATAGTAATATAATTTTATATTAATATTATCTTAATATTTAAATAAATATAATATTAATATTTATTATATTTTAATATTTATATTAATATAATATTTATATTAATATAATATCACATTTATATTTATATTAATAAATTTATTATATTAAAATATTCATATTATGTTAACATAATTTTAATATATTAGTATTATATTAATATAATAAATTATTATGGTCTAATGTTATATTATAATATATTAATATTATATTTATATTAATATAATATAATATTTATATTTATATAAAGTTTATGAGCAAAATTGTATGTTTTTATATCTACTAAGGGTATAATAGATATTTTATATAGTTTTTTAAGAAAAATAGGTATTCATTCAAATATAAGTTATTTTATAATAAGTCATCTTTTAACATATCAAAATTTTATTTTTAGAAAGTAATTTTTCAGAAAGTTGTTTCTCAAAAAATTATTTTTTGAGAAAAAAAATTCTTTTCACGAGCCAAATGAGTCCTAAGAGTCATTCATGAAAATTACAATCTTTAATTACTTCTATAATATACATATTTGCAAATGTATTATTCATGGAGTACATCTTATCTAATCCGTCTAATCCATTGGGAAGCATCAGAACTTACTCCATTATGAAAAGGGAAAAAAATCGGTGCCAAGGGAATCTAATTTTTACCTTTTCTTCTTTATTTGTATTTCACCCTAAGAAAAATGATGGATTTATTCTTTTAAAGATAAAAAATTTATTTAAAAATTTATATTTTTTTATATAAAATTTTTTTAAATAATATTTAGATGAAAAAATTATTTATCTATATTTTTTAGGTGTTGGAAAATGTTTTGGGGATCTGTTATTCATGTTGTTTTGCATTATTAGTTTTCTGCATAAATTATTAAGGTCTGTCCATATTTTTTATAATATTTTTTATTATATAAATATTATTATATATAATAGTATAATATAATATAATATATTATTATATAACAATATATTATAATATATTATAATATAATATTATTTTATAATATATTATTTTATTTTATTATTATATATTATTATATTATTATATGTTATTATATTATATTAATATCTTATATTAATATAATATAATATATATTGTATAATATTAGTATATATAATAATATAGTATAAAATATTATATTAGTATATATGATTATATATAAAATATATTATATTATTATTATATAAATATTATCATAATAATATATTATATTATGTTAATATCTTGTTTTAATATAATATAATATATTATTATATATAATAATAATATATGATGTTATTATAGTATTATCTTATTATAATATATTATAATAATATAGCATATTATATTATATGATAATAATTTATTACAATATTATAATATAATATTCTATATTGTATTATAATATATAACATTAGAATATAATATAGTATATTATATTATAATAATATATTATATAAATATTATTTTATATAATATAATATTATTATAAGATTAAGGGTATATTAGGAATAAATTAAAAAGATTACTTTTTCGATTGATGAAAAATTGATTTATTCACTCCTTAGGTCAGTAAAATTTTCTTTCACTTTATAGGTAAATGCTATTTATAGGAAAGTAATTTATTCATCTTGAAAAATATAAGAATATGGATAAATTGATCAATGAAAAAATTGATTAATTTTTTTATAATATTTATTCATAAAAGAACAGATCTTTAAGGTTGACTTCAAGATCTCTTGCCCAAGTGAGAAAGGGGTGATATTATGAAAGCAATATCTCTATTCCACCTTATAAGTTCGTCCAAAATGGAACTAACTTGGATATATGAGTTTGGGTAAATCACATAAAAATTATTGTAAATTTTGCCTATCTGACCAATAGATCTCACCCTATTTTTTTCTTGTAGATTATTTATTACACCCTATAAAAATCTGGTATCTGGCTATAAATAAAATAAATTATGAAGCAACGACGCATGTTAATATTTTAGTTTTAAGAAGATTTACAGAAGCAAAAGAAGATAATTTTTTTTCTAAAAAAGTCATAAGATGGTGGGATCTTTCTTTTTTCTAATGTTTAGAAGAATTGATGGGAAAATATAAAAGAAGAAAGAAGAAAAAAATATGAAAATCATTGTAAATTTTGCCTATCTGTCCAATGAATCTCACCCTATTTCTTTTTCGAAGATCATTTATTACATTACACCCTATTAAAAAAATTGGTATCTTACTATAAATAAAATAAATTCTAAAGTAATGGTGCATGTTAATATTTTAGTTTTAAGAAGATTTACGGGAGTAAAAAAAGACATTTTTTCTAAAAAAGCCATAAAATGGTGGGATCTTTCTTTTTTCCGATTTTAAGAAGAATTGAAGGGAACATATAAAATAAGAAAGAAGAAAAAAAAAAGGATAAATGTTATCTGTAAGAAAATAATTTTTTCATCTTGAAAAGATAAAAATATTGATAAATTGATCAATGAAAAAATTAATCAATTTTTTGATAATATTTATCCATAAAAGAACAGACTCTTAAGGCTGACTTCAAGATCTCTTACCCACATGGGAAAGGGGCGATATTATGGAAGAAATATTTCTATTCCACCTTATAAGTTCGTCCAAAATGTAACTAACTTGGATACATGAGTTTGGGTAAATCACATAAAAATTATGATAAATATTACCTATTTGACTAATGAATCTCACCCTATTTCTTTCTCGTAGACCATTTATTACACCCTATAAAAAAATTGGTATCTGGCTATAAATAAAATAAATTCTGAAGTAAGGATGCATGTTAATATTTTAGTTTTAAGAAGATTTACATAAGCAAAAAAAGATATATATTATTTTTAAAAAAGTCATAAGATAGTGGGATCTTTCTTTTTTCCAATGTTAATAAAAAATTGAGGAGAAAATATAAACTAAGAAAGAAGAAAAAAATATGAAGATTATTGTAAACCAATGAATCTCACCCTATTATTTTTCTAAGAAAAAGCCATAAGATGGTGGGATTTTTCTTTTTTCTGATTTTAAGAAGAATTGAGGGGAAAATATAAAATAAGAAAGAAGAAAAAGAAAAAAAAAAAAAAAACCGCCCACGATAGGGTTCGATCCGACGCCTAAAAGGTTAAGAGCTTGTGCCCTACAAGCTGCGCTAGACGGGTTTGGGGCCAAAGAAAATCAAAAGGCTATCATTTGAGAGCATTTGACCCATAACCTTTTTCCCCGGCCCGAATCCTACCCACCACACAACCCCACCCCCCCGTCCGTACGATCCAGCTGTCCAAATGTCCAATTCTCCCGTATAGTTATTTTATTTTATTATAATATCAAATTCTTTTTATTTGCGAAAGTTTGAATTACTTTTGGAGTATTTATGCTCTTCCCTCCAAATTCCAATTCCTCAGATTTACATAGATTTTTTTCCTTATGTTTGGTAGTTATGCTGTTAAGGTTTTCCCAACTGCTGCTACCATGAAGCTCGCGATCTCCACCCCCTCCTATTCTTTGATAGCATCCGCCATTAAATCTTCGATAGCCCAAAATTCTCTACCAGTTGGCAAATCCCTCCATGCTCATATCATCAAGATTGGATCTTTACATGAGACTGTTCTCTGTAACCATCTCCTTAACCTTTACTCTAAATCCCACCAACCGGACGATGCCCGCAAGCTCTTCGAAGAAATGCCCGAAAGAAACCTGATCTCTTATTCCACCTTAATATCTTCCAATTCTAGATCTGGTGATCCCAATCTTGCCTTGCATCTGATGGCTGAGTTGCATAAATTAGCCTTTGAGCCCAACCAGTTCGTGTTCTCTAGCTCAATTGCAGCTTGTTCCAAGTTGAAATATTTGAGCTCGGGGGAGCAAATGCATGCCCAAGTGATTGTCTCTGGTTTTGGATCAGACTCTTTCGTGAGCACAACTCTAATCGACATGTACTCAAAGCTTGGTTATCCAGAGTTGGCTGTTTCAGTTTTCAGGCGGCGCCTAGTTGGCGATCCAGTCATGCTTAATTCTATGATTTCCGGTTATGTGAGCTTTGGTGCCTATGAGGATGCTCTACGGCTCTTTGGAGAAGCAAGGCGGGATTTTGATTTCAAGCCAACAGAATTCAGTTTCGGTAGCTTGATTAAGGCCTGCTCAGAATCGGAAAGGGATATTGGGGAGCAAATTCATGGTTTTATAGTGAAGACTGGATTTGATTCTAATTGTTTTGTTGGAACCTCTCTCATTGATATGTATGGTAGGTTCGGAGATATAGAAAGCTTGGAAACAGTTTTCAAGAACATCATGTCTGCTGATACTGCTGTATACAATGCCATGATTGGTGGATATTCGAAAAATGAGCTAGATGGGATTGCACTGCAATATTTCTCTGAGCTGAGGTTGGAAAGCTTCGAACCAAATGAGTGCACATTATCTGGTGCTCTTAAATCCTGTGGTGGTTTGAAGTCTTTTGACTTGGGAAGGACAATTCATGGGATTGTGGAGAAGTCCAGGTTTCAGCAAAATTTGGTAGTTAACACTGCTTTGATTGATATGTACATGAAATGTGGTATGGTGGCAGAAGGTTGTGAAGTTTTTGATTGCATGCGGGAAAGAAATACCATCTCGTACAATTCATTAATTTCTGGGCATGGGCAAAATGGAAATTTTAGTGAGGCTATTGCCCTGTTTGTTGAGATGAACCGCCAACATCTAGACATGGATCTTGCTACCTTTGTTGCTTTGATGCCATCATGCTGCGGACATGAATGGAGCCTCTATGTTCATGTAGTTAAGCATGGTTTTGGGTCAGATTTGATGGTCAAAAATGCACTATTAGATGGTTTACTCAAAAAGGGTGCAGCAGAGGAGGCTATAGAATTTTTCGGTAAGATGAAAGAGAGAAATGTTATCTCATGGACGACAATCATATCAGGACTCACTCAGTTGGGTCTCCATTCCGATGCAATAGAGCTCTTTAAAACAATGTGCTCTACAGAAGTCTATCCTAACAGTTTCACTTTTTCCAGCATCTTAAAGGCTTGTGGTCACCTAACTGGTTTAGACCAAGGAAGATGCATCCATGGATGCAGCATAAAGCATGGGATAATGGATGAATTCACCAACAGTGCTATGTTGGATATGTATGCAAGATGTGGAGCTTTGGAAGATGGCAGAAGGCTGTTTGATGAACTCATGAACAAAGACATAGTCTTTTGGAACACAATGATCTCTGGATATGCCTATCATGGACATGGGCATGAGGCACTGGATCTATATGCTAAGATGGAAAAGCATAATATTGATCCGAACCATGTGACTTTTGTTTCTCTTTTGTCAGCATGTAGCCACTGTGGTCTAGTTGAAAATGGAGTTCAACTCTTTGATAAGATGGCTTCTATGTATGGGATAGTCCCATGCATGGAACACTATGGATGCATGGTTGATCTGTTTGGAAGGGCTGGAATGTTGGATAGGGCAAGACTCTTTATTGAAAACATGCCGTTTGAGGCTGATGCATCCGTGTGGACAGTATTTTTAGGTGCTTGCAAGGTTCATGGTAATGTTGAGCTAGCACGACTTGCTAGGGACCATGTAATGGGAATGCAAGGGGAAGAAAGCCCAACACTTGTCCTCATGTCCAATATGTATTCTGAAGTAGGGAAGTGGGATGATGCAGAAAATGCCAGGAGGAGAATGAGAGTAGGATTGAGAAAGGAACCTGGATTAAGCTGGGTGAGGACTACAGAAGAGCCTCTATGCAGTAATGGTGCTATTTAACAAAAAATGTCCTTTGGCTGCTACATGAAGAATTTGCAATGAGTGCTTTGAATAGAAGGGGTACATGGAACAACCAATAGATTGCTGTTGTGAAGGATGACAACAGATTTGGGCTGGGTGAGGACTACAGTTATGGTGCTGGGTGAGGACTACAGAAGAGCCTCTATGCAGTTAGGGTGCTATTTAACAAGAAATGTCCTTTGGTTGCTACATGAAGAATTTGCAATGAGTGCTTTGAATAGAAGGGGTACATGGAACAACCAACAGATTGCTGTTGTGAAGGATGACTGAAACATGGGCTTCTCAGAGCTTTCCATCTGCATTCTACCATTTAAGCATGAATCAGATCTACATGGTACAGAGCGTTCTTATTCCCAACCAGAACTATTCAAATTTCTCATTAATGGCAAGCTCTTATGCCTCTCAAGAAATTACTTTTAGCAGTGGGCATCTCTGCGGAATGTTTCTGGTTATCATTCTACTGAATGTCTTTCCTCCCTTGGCTTTTCTCCTATAAATTCTAATTCTAGTTGGATTATCATGAATTGCAGGAGAAAATATTTAAAAACAGATACATAAAGGCATGCTCCACAGGATAAGCAGGATCCTTGTTTTCTTGATGATTGAGTCTGTCAGAGCAAGTAAGAGTTCTAAATTGGGGTGGACATTGTTTTTAATTAGATACTATTACCAATGACTCCTCTTCTTGTTCATATATTCTTACCTGATTTTGATGTAGTTTAGTTTGCCACGGCACACCCCTATGGTTCTTGATAGAATACTTCACATCTGCTGTACGTTGTACTTCAGGATGACAATGGAAATTTCAGTGCCATGCCTCATTTGATAATATGTTTTAGGTATATCATAGGTCACAAATTGGACAATTTTAGATTATTCAGATGTAATTGCTACCTCTAGAGGCATTTTTGAAGCCTATCATGAATTTTAGGTGATTGAGTCAAAGGTGGCATCATGAAATAAGGCATCACAATTGTAGATTGTGTGAAGAGGATGCTGTCTACTATTATAATGGGCTATTAGTTTTGACTAGTTAAGAATCCATTTAGAAAACTAACTAGTTAAGATAGACAAAATAGTAACATGGCCTTTCAAAGATGACGCTGAGTTGATGATATGGTAGTAGACTTAGTGGAAGGGAAGTTTTGTCAAGGCTTACAGATACCTTTGTGATTTATCTATTTGACCAGTGTGAAAATACTATGCAAATTTAAGGAAATGTGTTTTCGAATATCTTGAATTGAGTATGAGTTGATGCACCAGCAAGAAATCTGTGGAACTTCTAGTTTTCAGTTTGTAAATCATGTAGAAGTGGTAGCCATATTGAATAGTTGGGATTTTTGTTTTGGAATTGTTATCCAAAACTTCAGAAGATCTAGACTCAAATATAGGTTGCATTTGGCATCAATTTAAACTTTCATTTTTCATGAAAATTGAAGGTAGTTTTTTTTTTTTTTTTTAAAGGCCAAGACCCAAAACTTATTCAGTAGTCATTTGGGTTAAATTTTGCAGCAGTGGTGGCCGTGACAGTGTCAATGGAGGCCAATGAAGTTGGTGGTGGCAGTAGCAACAGAGGCACTGGCTATGGCCATGGCTGTTTTGGTTTTCAAAAATTGTGAAAACTAGAGTTTTTTAGTTTCCTCAATTTATCAAAACTGAGAAAGGAATTTAAAAAACTAAAATTGGAAACTTCATTACGGCATGCCATTTCCGCCTTTGTTTCTGTGCTTTTGAAAATGAAAACTGAAAATTTGAAACTCAAGGGGATCCCAAACAGGCCCTAGTTAACCATGGTACTCTCCCTCTCTCTCTCATACACAAGCACGTGCACACAAACAACGTATATATATGCATGCATGCATGTATGTTAGTATGTATGTATGAGAAATTTAGGAACATCTATATACAAAAATGTTGGGAATATGGTTTTCTTGATGATTCATATCTTAGTGGTCAAAATCTTCTGCCTAGGACAATTCACTCGCTTTGGAATCTTCCTAGAATCCTGAACCCACACCCACTTCCATTGTGTTTGTTTCCTAACTAACAGGGCTTCTGAAATATCTGCTTCCTTGAACTTGCGCCCACATCTGTTATTGCACTTTTTCTGGATTTTAGCAACTAGCATTTATATATATCACAAAATTTAGGTGTTCTGTAGAGGCATTTGGATGACCTTGTATAGCAGCAGTTGACGAGATCTTTTTCTTTCTTTTCCACATACTTGTTCTACTTGCATGGATGCACCAGAACAAAATCATGGACCAAATTTAGATCTCAATGTCCATTGTCTAGACTCCTTCCTGCACCCAATAGCTTAAGCTATTTTATAATACATATGTAAGCTTTTTGTATTTCTTCTACAACCCCTAAAATTGGAAAAATAAAATGAAATGCTAATAGCTCAAGTCTTTGTACAATAGCATCAACATGCAGTTTAATGTCAACAAAGTCATTGCCTCCCAGGATAACCTAGCAGCAGATCTCCTACTTCCAGGTGGTAGGAAATTCCTGCAGCTTCTATGTGGTACACATTGATGAGGTTCTCTTTCTATTTAAACCAACCTCCCTGGTGAACTAGATGCTGGCTAGCTGTGCACAGACATAAATAAGTGTTCCATCCACCAATTCATGTTTCAACTATCCCAAACTTCCAAATTTTGAAATCCCTACAGATTTCTTTCATAAACTTTGCAATTGATTCTGGATTGTAGGATGACAAGAAAAATGATAGAGCAATTGCTCATGAGATTAGAAGCTTGCATTGCAGTTAAAAATAATAAATGAAAAGCTGACGAACCATTCAGAACAAAGCTATGCCTAAGAAATGAACAATGACAAATAATCGACCAAACTCCTTTCCTTTGCTTTCTTCTTAATATTGCTCATTCTCTTGCTAGCTGTTTCTGTTTCTTTTCTTTCTTTCGTTTCTTGTCTATTTATCTCATCTCACTAACATGAAATCCAATCAAGATTGCATCGAGTCTGTAATACAATCTGCATAAAATGTACCTTCCTTTTTGTTGGGTAGCAGGCAGGGTGAGGGGTTGATTTGGTTAAGGGGGCCCCACTCGAACAACGCAACCGAAGACATAGGATTGGCTACGCAGACAACCGTTGAAACTCCTCAGGCATTAGTCCAGGTCTCACACTCCTTGTGGTCGTGGCCTGTCTTGGATAATAAAACAGCGGCACCATCAGCTTCTTGGTATACATTATAAATGTTAGCAAAGGTACAACCCTGATGTAACCTGTCCATTGGACGTCTTCTTTTTGCCACCTCTTTTTTCTGTTGAAGTGCAACAGAGGACTTGCTCCCTGTTGGGGAGATTGGATTGCAATAGGATTTTATTTGTCCTGAGTTGAGTCTTCTTAGTTTTACATGAAGGTGTCTATCTCATAACCTCGAAATTTTTATTTGATTATTTTTTAAAAAAATTACAGAAACACTTTTCTCAACTTTAACTCAATTTTATTTACATCCATGTATTTTAAAAAATGTCAAACTGGCCTTTTAGTTATCGATATGTTCCAATGAAGTCCAGCCGTCTATCTCCATTAATAAATTTTTTATAAAATGATGAAAATATTTTTATCTCCATCTTCTTCCTCCTTCCTCCTCTCCCCGATGGATCCCTTCTTCCTCAATCGCCGGCATCTCTCTTTCTCCCTCCTCCTTCCTCCTCTTTCTTCTCCTTCCCTTCCTCCTCATCTATTTCTCCTCCTTCATAGCGGCTTCCTCCACCTCACTCATTTCTCTATCTTCTCCTCTTCTCATCTATTTTTCTTTCTCATCCTCCTACTTTAAGCCACTCATAAACCATCTCCATCCATGGCGGCCCCCTCCACCGCCATCCCTTTTTATCTTCCTCCTCTTCTTCTTCTCCATCCTCATCTCCTCATCCTCCTCCAACCCATTTTTTGTCGATGGTTTCTTTCCTCTCCTTCCCTTTCTTCTTATCCACTTCTCCTCCTCATCCTCTTTCTCCTCCTCATTCTCTTCCTCCTCCAAACCTATCTATTCCTCTATCCGTCTCTCCACCTCTTTTTCTTCCTCCTCATCCTCCTTCTCGTCTAAACCATTCATAAGCTATCTCCCTCCATGATGGCTTCTTCGACCTATCTCTTCTTGCTGACATCCCATATCCTTCCTCTCCACCTTCTTCTCTTTCTTGTCCTCCTCCAACTCATTTCTCGCCAACGGCCTTTCTCCCTTCCTTCTTTTTCTTCCATCCACTTCTTTTCATCTTCTTTCTTTTTCAAATTCATCTATGAATAAGAGGTATTTTCATCAATTAAAAGAGAAAGCTAATATCGTTTGTTAGTAAAATGGTTTGTTAGTAAAATGAACGGTTGGATTGTATTAGAATGTATTGATAATTAAAAAAGTTAATTTGATACTTTTTAAAATACAGAAGTGTAAATGAAATTGGACTAAAGTTGAGAAAGTGTTTCTGTAATTTTTTTTTTTATTTCTTTATGTGCATAAAGATATAAGAGTGCTATCTTATGATGGACTGTGTAGATTATATGAACAAATGTATTTGGTTTTTGTCTATAATCTGCGCAAACAAAATTCAGGATTGTTTGAGGGTTCGTATAGGTAATGCAGAGAGTGAAAGACTGGCACTCCCGTGCAAGTTGCTCCCAGGAGAAAAAAGTCCATCACTGGACAGATATTATGGAAAGTTGGATGCATTTTCTTAAAGGATTCCGAGCTTCAGCTTGCTGAATGTCCTCAGCCATAAATCAGACTTACTGCAGTTTGAGATGAGGAGGGAATCATTTGGGCTGACCCTTCTCAGTTCAAGGTGTAAGTGTAAGGTTTTCATGGATCAACCCTCTTTAATTCAAGGTGTATGATCTCTTTGAGGATCAGTATCTGGTCATTTCCACATAATAGACAGTGCCGAAATCTATGGGCTGGGAAAAAACACTGCGAGGCATAATTATCGGTGTCCTAACAATCTTGCACCCTGTAAAGCCAATATCCTATAATTTTGAAATTGTAGTTCTTTGATCCTTTATCGGCAATTTTGGACTTTCAAGGGTGAAGGTGTGATAGCCCAAAATGAAAAAAAAAAAAAAAAACAGAGCAACCGGGAAGAAGACTCCCGGTAGGAGTCTTCTTCTCCGGCGATTCCCGGGCAAAATAGGACTCCTAGGACCCCTCGGAGTCCTAGGGTGCTCTATAAGAAGACCCCTTTCCCTTGAGACCGATCATCGGCCTCTTCTTCCTCTCCTTCCCTCCGATTTTCCTGAAATTAAGCCGCGATCACCGTTTTGATTTTTCGCCGTGATCGCCGCCGGCGAGGGCTCTGGAGGCTGAGGTAAGTTTCCCTCTTCCTCCCCTCTTTCTTCTCCTTCCTCCCCGTGCATTGTACGCGGCTGCCGGCGACGAATGTTGCCGATCTTTCGGTCGGGAAAGACGCCCTGTTTTTGGGCCCTTTTCCTTGGATTTTCCGGCACCGGCGATCGGAATTGATCGCCGGCCCCGCTCCTCCGTGACCGGGGGAGTGGCCCCCCGTCGGCCGCCGGCCTCCGCTGTTGCGGCCGTGGCCCGAACGGCCGGACAAGGCCGGAGAACCCCCACCGTCCCCTGTTCGGCCGGGAAGAACCAAGAAAAAAAAAAGAAGAAAAGAAGAAAAAGAAGAAAAAGAAAAAGAAGAAAAAGAAAAGAGAAAGAAGAAAAAGAAAAAGAAGAAAAAGAAAAGAGAAAGAAGGAAAAAAAAGAAAAAGAAAAGAAAAGAAAAGAAAATAATAATAATAATAATAATAAATAAATATATATATATATATATATATATTTATATATATATATGTATGAACAAATAAATAAATAAAATAAAATAAAATAAAAATTGAAATTGATGAGAGAGAGTTTCTCTCTCTTCTCTCTCTTCTCTCAATCTGAACCCTGATTTTCTCTCTCTGGAATTGGACTTTTTCTCTCTACTTTCTCTCTCTAGAATTTTCTCTCTCTAGCTTGTTTCTCTCTCTGGATGGATTTTTCTCTCTCTAAAATTATCCTTCTAGGATTAGCATAGGGGAAGGCTTCATCTGATGATTCTGATCGAGTTTAGAGACGAGTCTGATTTTAAGCAAGATTTTAATTTTGGGATTTGTTAGATTTAATTTTGAATTAAAATTAATGTAAAAATATAATTTTGGATAATAGGCACGGAAGAATCTCCTAGAAGTTAGTCGATCCGTTCATTCAGTGCTCCGTGAAAGGTAAGTAATGAATCATCTTCTCGAGATATTCCATATTTATTTTGAAAATAAATAATTATTCTCTGAAATTATACATGATTTATGGAATTATGTTTTGAAAGAAAAGTGCTTTTGAAATGTTATGGTATATCGATTTATGCACATGTTTAGTGAAAGATTATGATATATATTGTGGTACTAAGTGTTTTGATATAGATCGGATTTATGCTCTCAGCCTAACTATGTTTCAGTGGGCCCCGCCAATGGGGATTATACGTTGGTACTTTGTGGACCCTGCCAGTGGGGGTTGTGCGCTGGTATTTGTGGACCCTGCCAGTGGGGGTTGTGCGCTGGTATTTCTGGACCCTGCCAGTGGGGGTTGTGCGCTGGTATTCTGTGGACCCCGCCAATGGGGGTTAAACGTTGGTCATAGTCGAGGCTGTTGAGTTACGAGTGTTTTTGAATCGAATCGGATTTATGAATATTATATGTGAATATTTGAAAATATTGGATCTGCATTAAATCAGCATGAAATATATTTTTATGTTTTATTTGCAGCATTGTTCTTGAAAATTAAATAATATCTGAATATCTGGTAGAGATACTTGTTACTTACTGGGCTGTCTAGCTCATTACCTTTCTTTCTATTTTTCAGATTCAGATAATTAATTTCGAGCGTGGGAAGAAATTTTGGGACAGAGCTTTTAGAGGCGAGATTTAGCATTGTCAACACTTCAATTGAATTTAGATTTATTGTTTTAGAAAATTTTATTGGATGTAAGACATTTGATTTAATTACATGAATTACAGTTGAATAATAATTATTTGAATTTATTCCGCTGCGATGCATTGATATCGTGATGAGATGCCTTGCATGCTTATGGAGAGAGTTCTTCATGAGTATGCGGCGGTTGCCGCGACCCTCGATTCACAATCTCGGATCGGGGGCGTGACAATTAATATGGTATCAGAGCATAAGTGGATAAATTATAACACATAGAATTTGACATAGTATGAGTGTAGGTGGGTAAACATTAGGAATATTGGGACGTTAGAGTATGAGCATCATAATAAACCCATCCTAACAAATAGAAAATTGAATCTAATAAGGTTTTACTACCACAAGGTTACCATGCCTCCCCGTAGAATGACAAGAACTACTCAAGGAATTGCAAGAGAGACATCACAACCACAGGATGGTAACACTCCCCATCTGACCAGTGGCACCCCTCAGGAGGAGGGAGTCGTAGATTCTAATGGGAGTACTTCGAGAGTACGTCAAGAACCAGATATGGCTCAGTTAATGCAGACCCTAATCAGGATGGTACAAGCACAACAACAAATACAGCAGCAAATGTTTGAACAACAGCAGATACAACGAGATACACAACAACATCAGCATCCACCACCACAACATGGAGAGCAACCAGTACAACGGAATAATATTTCAGAATTTAAAAAGCTTGCTCCTCCAGCTTTCAAGGGGACTACTGAACCTTTGGAGGCTGACAACTGGATAATGGAGATGGAGAAGGCTTTCGCTGTCCAAGAGTGTCTTGATGAAGAAAAGATTCGATATGCAGCTTATTTACTACAAGGAGAAGCATACAACTGGTGTCAGCGACTACAGCGCAAGCATGAACAAGATGGTGAAATACTTACCTGGGAAAGATTTCGGATTGCATTCTATGATCAGTATTTTCCTCGGAGTATAAGGATCCAGAAAGAGCAAGAGTTTATTTATTTGAAGCAAAAGGGTATGAGTGTGACCGAATATGAAGCAAAATTTACAGAGTTAGCAAAATTTGCTCCGAGATTAGTGGATGGTGAGCAAGAACGTGTTCACAAGTTTGAGATGGGACTGAGAACTGAGATTCGAAAACAAGTGGTTCCTTATGAATTGACAACTTATGCAGATGTGGTAAACAAAGCACTGATAATTGAAAGGGAAGTCAATGAAGAACGCATGGAAAGGGAAAGAAGGCAAAGAAAGAGAGCACAATCAAATGATACACAAGGGCAGAATAATAAAAACATCAAAAGATCAGCTAAGGGAGCAGTAGACAATAAGACTCAACAGATTGATGGTGAGCCGTGCTCCAGATGTGGCAAAAATCATGCAGATAAGGATTGCTATTGGAATACCGGTGCTTGTTTCAAATGTGGACAGAAGGATCATAAAATTGCTAGCTGCCCGCTAAATACTGAAAATCAAGCTGGCAAAAGAACTCATGAAGGACAACATAAGGGTGGCGGACCGATTTCTAAAACTCAGGGAAGAGTTTATGCACTTACTCAGCAGAATCCACAGGCTTCCAATACAATGGTGACAGGTATGAAAAATTTCGAGGACGAAATTTCTTTTTAGGGGTGAAGAATGTGATAGCCCAAAATGAAAAAAAAAAAAAAAAAAAAACAGAGCAACCGGGAAGAAGACTCCCGGTAGGAGTCTTCTTCTCCGGCGATTCCCGGGCAAAATAGGACTCCTAGGACCCCTCGGAGTCCTAGGGTGCTCTATAAGAAGACCCCTTTCCCTTGAGACCGATCATCGGCCTCTTCTTCCTCTCCTTCCTCCGATTTTCCTGAAATTAAGCCGCGATCACCGTTTTGATTTCTCGCCGTGATCGCCGCCGGCGAGGGCTCTGGAGGCTGAGGTAAGTTTCCCTCTTCCTCCCTCTTTCTTCTCCTTCCTCCCCGTGCATTGTACGCGGCTGCCGGCGACGAATGTTGCCGATCTTTCGGTCGGGAAAGACGCCCTATTTTTGGGCCCTTTTCCTTGGATTTTCCGGCACCGGCGATCGGAATTGATCGCCGGCCCCGCTCCTCCGTGACCGGGGAGTGGCCCCCCGTCGGCCGCCGGCCTCCGCTGTGGCGGCCGTGGCCCGAACGGCCGGACAAGGCCGGAGAACCCCCACCGTCCCCTGTTCGGCCGGGAAGAACCAAGAAAAAAAAAAGAAGAAAAGAAGAAAAAGAAGAAAAAGAAAAAGAAGAAAAAGAAAAGAGAAAGAAGAAAAAGAAAAAGAAGAAAAAGAAAAGAGAAAGAAGGAAAAAAAAGAAAAAGAAAAGAAAAGAAAAGAAAATAATAATAATAATAATAATAAATAAATATATATATATATATATATTTATATATATATATATGTATGAACAAATAAATAAATAAAATAAAATAAAATAAAAATTGAAATTGATGAGAGAGAGTTTCTCTCTCTTCTCTCTCTTCTCTCAATCTGAACCCTGATTTTCTCTCTCTGGAATTGGACTTTTTCTCTCTACTTTCTCTCTCTAGAATTTTCTCTCTCTAGCTTGTTTCTCTCTCTGGATGGATTTTCTCTCTCTAAAATTATCCTTCTAGGATTAGCATAGGGGAAGGCTTCATCTGATGATTCTGATCGAGTTTAGAGACGAGTCTGATTTTAAGCAAGATTTTAATTTTGGGATTTGTTAGATTTAATTTTGAATTAAAATTAATGTAAAAATATAATTTTGGATAATAGGCACGGAAGAATCTCCTAGAAGTTAGTCGATCCGTTCATTCAGTGCTCCGTGAAAGGTAAGTAATGAATCATCTTCTCGAGATATTCCATATTTATTTTGAAAATAAATAATTATTCTCTGAAATTATACATGATTTATGGAATTATGTTTTGAAAGAAAAGTGCTTTTGAAATGTTATGGTATATCGATTTATGCACATGTTTAGTGAAAGATTATGATATATATTGTGGTACTAAGTGTTTTGATATAGATCGGATTTATGCTCTCAGCCTAACTATGTTTCAGTGGGCCCCGCCAATGGGGATTATACGTTGGTACTTTGTGGACCCTGCCAGTGGGGTTGTGCGCTGGTATTTGTGGACCCTGCCAGTGGGGGTTGTGCGCTGGTATTTCTGGACCCTGCCAGTGGGGGTTGTGCGCTGGTATTCTGTGGACCCCGCCAATGGGGGTTAAACGTTGGTCATAGTCGAGGCTGTTGAGTTACGAGTGTTTTTGAATCGAATCGGATTTATGAATATTATATGTGAATATTTGAAAATATTGGATCTGCATTAAATCAGCATGAAATATATTTTTATGTTTATTTGCAGCATTGTTCTTGAAAATTAAATAATATCTGAATATCTGGTAGAGATACTTGTTACTTACTGGGCTGTCTAGCTCATTACCTTTCTTTCTATTTTTCAGATTCAGATAATTAATTTCGAGCGTGGGAAGAAATTTTGGGACAGAGCTTTTAGAGGCGAGATTTAGCATTGTCAACACTTCAATTGAATTTAGATTTATTGTTTTAGAAAAATTTTATTGGATGTAAGACATTTGATTTAATTACATGAATTACAGTTGAATAATAATTATTTGAATTTATTCCGCTGCGATGCATTGATATCGTGATGAGATGCCTTGCATGCTTATGGAGAGAGTTCTTCATGAGTATGCGGCGGTTGCCGCGACCCTCGATTCACAATCTCGGATCGGGGGCGTGACAGAAGGACACTGGATACGTAAATGGGTGATGGCAGACGCAGCTAGCTGGTCGCTAACAAGGGTCGACCTATCAAATGAATGCTTATTGTAGTTCATTGATGTTGATAGGAATTAGTTGGAGAAGAGTACATAAAACCTGAGAAAATATAGATGGGCTACATCATCTTAATTATGGTTTGTTTGAAATAACATGCTCTGCCTTGCAGGCTATACCTGGTTTCACAGATCTTAAGCTTCCATTATGAGTTGATGTGCTTGTTTCATTTCCATTTAGCAGGTTCTTCTTCCAGACTCCTCTTTGTTACGTAACAAGCAAGCATCACTTGGTGAGTGAGAATCAGTTGTTAGAAGAAATAAACGAGTCATGCAAAGCAATTCACATTAAGATAAATATCATTTGGTCTCTAATTGGTTAATGCAGGCAAATGTTAGGAAATCTCGTTCGGCTTTGTTCGGGTGCCAATGCTAAACCGGCCTCGAAGTCAATGTTTTCAAGTTCAGAGATCGAGCAATCTGTGAAAGAGGCTGCATTCTTTGTCGATCTTGACTGACACCAACGACTGAAGAGCTCTTATAGGGTTAGTAATCCTACACATCTTGGCCCACAAATGAGGACCAAGAATTGAAAATGGATCCAATTAAAAAGATTTTACTATTGTTTCAGAAATTGAAATTAATATTTGATGATGGAAAAAAAATCAATAATAACCTGGTAAAAATAATTTCTGCATATATAAATGCAATATAAGTTTTTTGAGAATTTTATTGAGAAATATATGAATTTTATAACTAATATCTTGAAATACATCGATTCATATTGTGACAATATATTTAACTGTGTTTGATGGTTGATACCAAATATACACTCATTATCATCATGAAAGGTTCAAAGTCTAAGATTGGATGAGAGAGAGAGAGAAAGAGGTATCTTTCGCATGAAAGAATGATTATTATTATTTATTTTTTTTTGTGTCATCAACCATTGGATCGTGTTTTGCATGACGTTTAAAGCACGACATGCCTCTTTCTTGCATCTACAATATAAATTATAAAGCTAACATTATACTATGAAAGCTATACAAAATACAATTCAATGGTTGATATCGTAAAAAAATATTAATTATCTTTTGCATGATCCGAAGCTGAGAGAGAGAGAGAGAGAGAGAGAGAAGCCAGAATGAGTGAATTTTTTTCGAAAGGTATTAGTTGCATGAAAAGAAAATAACTCTACAACAGTGGCTATAGTTAATGACACTTTTGCTCGTAAATAGAATATTCAATTTAAACCAACATAGAAATTTAAATTCTAAAATAAAATATAAAGTAGTGAAAGTTATTTTTTTAAGAAAATTTTAGAAAGAGTCTACTTAATTATTATATTTACCTAATTAAAATAAACTTAATTTAAAATTTCATTGGACCCATATATCACCATGGCTGATACGTATGTTAACCTAAACTAACATGCATTTAGCTGAGAATGGAAGCATAATGATCAACACTTCAAGGCAGACAAAATAAAAACAAATACCCTCTCTTTGCAAATGTGAAAATATAGTTGATTTTTTCTTTTGCAAAATGCTTTAATTGTTTGCTGGATAATGTCTTGCTACAACATGATAATAAAACAATTTAATTTTTATAGTTAAGAATTTTAGATTATATAAACAGACCGTGATTTGAACTTGTTTCACTGAAATTGACAGCCATTATAAAGTCGTAACGCCGTTAAGTCTCTATCCCTACGGTCTCTCTGCTCACCCGAAAGCGGAACAGAGAAAGGTCGGCTCGCCTCTTTTTTTTTTTTTTTACCGCAATAATAATGAAATGATGAGCACATCGAAGTGGGTGCCCAAAGAAACACAGATGTGATGTGATTGGCGCGACCCAGTATCAAACCCCCGTCGCCTTTGCAGTAGCTACCAATTTGAATGCTCGTCCGCTTCTCTGTGTTCTTTTCCCCCTCGTGTTCAGGCCTAAAGGTGTGGTCTGGTTGGAGGCAGCCATTGGCCATCAAAGATGAGATATGTGGCACGAATGGCCGGCAGAAGACTTTATGCTTCCCTGCAAACCCTGCAAACTTTGTGGTTGCATCTCTTTTTCTCTGTCTGTTTATTTTTTCAAGAAAAGCATTGTAGCACGACCAGAAACATAGGAATGTAAAATGACAACTGGGAAACCGCTCACCAGTTCACATTCATGAGCATGACAAGTTGAGAAGATATAGAATACAGACGGCAACTAAAAAAAAAGGCTTTCCTTGCTATGCTTAGGCATGTGAATAATAGTTCACAATTTTTTTTATTGCTGGTATGATTTTTCAAATCATTCATGATAGATGGATTAGTTAAAAAAATTAAATATTGACTTATTATTCACAGATTTTAGTTAAAAAGAAATGATGCTATCAGCAGTACTATTTTTTGCTATCAGCAATTGTTTCTATCATCCTATTCTTGTTTTCCATATCATTATATATAAGTAACTCAATATTCTTTACCGCTGTTTTTGCAAATTTTTCTCAGAAATAACATTTATTGATTTTTGGCAGTCCTTATTCTTTCTGACCTTTTGTAAATATATATTCACATAATTTTGAAATTACCACCCAAGAAGCTCAGATGATGCAACCATGACAAATGGAGCACACTTCTGATATGAAGCTTTTAAAATACCCAAATTTCAGATATTTAAATCCCGCAACTTTCTCATCCACCCAAGAGACATTTAGATTAGAGGAATGCTCCTAACTCAGACCACTTCACCCTTGTAACGAGACCACAAGTTTGCAGGCCAATCTGCTATCAGATTTCCTTCTAATTAATTCCATATCGGTAGCTTTGAAATGGGAGATAGAATCATTGATATCACATGAAACCACTTGACTCTCTCATACAATCTTAGAGATGATTGTTTAGCGTGCATCTTCATGTTCTGGTGCTTGGTTGGCAGGTTCGCCATACGCTCCAGGGGTGCATCAGAATCTGAGATGTGTCATTAGTCGCAAAGATAACATCTTCATCACTGATTTACATATGACTAACATCACCTGCTAAGAACTTTTACCTGCTCTGTCATGCTTCTCCTGTGACCAGAGCATCCAATCACAAGCCAAGCTTCTTAGATGGCTGAAATTGTTGTTTACGGGGCAATGTAGTAATCCATAGCTGATACTTATGATAGCAAATTTTATATGCAACAATAAAATCACGAACAGAGAATTTGACCAGGAAATATTTCAAAGGTTTTCAGCCTATATTTTTACAAATTTTCTTTTGCAAACAGCACCAAGTTTTCACCGAATTTATATGTTGATGGGTTTTCAGAATTTTAGTAATATTTCATATTAAGAGTTTTAAGAATTTGGATTTAATGCCCAAATTAGTGATCATATCTAATATAAGCTACTAATACATCATACATTGTACAAGAATTCGATTGGCTATTGCATATTAATAAAACATTTGAAACTTGCTCTCTGAGTAACAAGTTCTTCAATCAGCTTTCTTTTCAATTTATCCATTTTGACTCAAAACGATGTGAGACATATCTAATGGTGCTAAACTCTGTCTCCATCCAGAAAATGATGTGAAACCAAACCTACCTTAATTTCATGAATATACAGAGACCTGTGCTTTGGGTAAAAGAAAACACAAGAAGCACTTGTTTCAAAGGCGGGCACCCCCTATGAGGTTGCCTTAGCTTCCTCATATTATATATATGGGACGTAACTCCTCCCCCGCACTCCCTGTTTCATGTTCATGTATGTGCCTATGAATGTTATAAATGGGGAGTGGAAAAGCATGGGGCAGGGGTTGAAAAAAAAAAAAAAAAGGAAAGGAAATCAATTAATAAATGATCTAGAGTGACAAACAGAAAACCCCCTCAGGAAGATTTCCAGGCATGGAAAGTGCGGTAACATATCTTTGCATAAATGTTTTGCGGGAGGCATTTTCCGAAGTCGATGAGCTCTCAACTCCATCAGTGTGATTCCGGCCATGGAACTTGCCTAAACGGTTGACAATGGAAAACCTCTCCAACTCCTGGCACTCCAGTCGTGCATCCAACATGGAGGTCCTCCTGTCCAACCTGGTAAATAAGAAGAAATTATTTAAGAATAGTGGTAAGGAAATTATGACAGGACAATCAGTGTGAGACATAACAGAAATCTTTGGATATCCGCAGGTTCCCTCATAGCTTCAAATGCTTGGAATTTTTTTTTTTTTGAAAAAAGCATCACATTTTGTAAGAGAAGATGGAAGGATCAAATATATCAACATGATATGTATTCCCAAAAATAAAACTCCACGTAAAAGGAACATTTTGTGGATAGACTTGCAGCAAGCATGGTAAACACACCAAAAAAAAAAAAAGGGAGAGAGAGAGAGAGAGAGAGATCATGTTTGATTGGATAAATATGTTAAATTTATCTGCCTTCAAACATATAGTGAACCAACCAAAGTTGCGTACCTAACTATTTATACACAAAGTTAGAAAATGAAAATGATCATGAAACATCTAGTGATTGAGCCTAAATATTTGACAGGCTGATGAAATCATCGACATTCATTAAATACACCCTTAAGAACCAGACTTTTTTTGAAGGAAACTCCCTCTAGAATTAAACATAAGCATATGTATCTTCGCCCATAATCAAAAAAATTGAAGGGGGGAAAAAAGGCAAAAGATCAAAAGAAAATATTCTTATCAAATGAGAACCATAATCATCCAAGTCCAACATAGACTTCTTTGACTTGAACCTATGAATTGCAATCACCTATAAACAAATCATAAGTAACCATCAAATGCTCTGTGCCTTGGCATATCCTCAAAAAATTGAAAAAGCAAAAGACCAATAGAAAACATTTTTATCAAATGAGAACCATAACATCCACCATATACTGCTGTCACTTGAACCTCTGAAATGCAATCACATATAATCAAATCATTAGTAGCCAACAAATGCTCCTACCTCCACAACCAATCACGTGCATCATGCTGCCCATTGCATAATTTAAAAACGTATTGGAAAAGAGAAAACAGGTGAACATCTGTTGATGAAATCACAGACAACAATACTCTTTCCACTTGAGCCCATAATTCTGTGATAGGATCAGAGCAACTCATTGAATAAATTTTCTTCTTGAGTCAATCCCATACATGATGCACACAAGCAACCAAAAAGTTCTTAAAAATGGCTGTACTAACCTTCAAGCAGTTAAAAGTTGACGAATTGAAGTCATTCGTCCAGTCAAATCAGCCATGTGTACTGCACTTGTCAAATTCTACTTTATCTAAAAAAACCATTTCAATCTATCCAACCAAGTAATCCACATAAAAAGCATGTAATAGAGCAGTGTTAAAGCACAACCATAAAAGGAGACTGAAAATACCGCCCATGGGCATAAATGTCCTCTGGATTTGTTTTCCTTTATTTGTCAGGAAACAACAATAGCAGAAGAGTTGGGATCACAAGTAATGGTTTCTAAGTAATCTGATCATACAAGATTTCTCGGATTCAGATAAGCTTTATCGAAACCTTAACCACTGATCCCTTTCAAAGTGCTAAATCATCCATTTAAGCAAGTTTTTTCAGATTCATCTCAGCTTCCATTCACCTTATGAAGCACATATCAGCACCTCTTTGTTGTTGCACACAACCATAGGACTTTAATCAATTTTCCCATCAGTACATCTTTTTTGTGCGCACATGCGCAATTCTTGAACTCCACAACTGAGTACTCGCTTTCAACTATTGCCTACTTCTAACATGTTACATCTTGCAAACAACATTCTAGAGCACAAGTGCCAAACTACACAATCATATAACATCGTAGAAGCACATGACTTCCTCAACCTTGGACAATCAAAGCAGATATTAAGTGGACCAAAGAAGATCATAGTGAATTACATCCTGTGATGGATAACACTTGCAAGCCGCCCCAAGAAATGAAGTTCTAGTTAGTTGGGAAAACATGCCAAAATTCCTTCTATTGGAAGTTGAAAGAATCATACAGCTATAAAAGGACCACAAAAGCAAAGAATCATGATCCCATGCAATACATTAAACAAACCAAAAATCCTTAAAAAAGAGCAATCTCCATAGAGGTTCTCCACTAACTTGCTAGAACTCACAACAAAAAATCATAAAGACACAAACATTATCCAAGCCTTCTCTCTTCAAGAAGGCTCCACATAAAGATTAAGCCGGATAAACCTGATATTAATCCACTTATATATTGCGGAAAGCCTGCAGACCACAGATCACCCAGCTCTTAGACATTCAACATGCACAAGCAACAAACTCTTCCATCTTTCCCATATAAATATGTTGTTGACAATTGAAAGCTCCTCATCCTCTCAAAAGCCTCCTCTACCACATTTGACACCATAGTCAAAAGATTCTCCAACCATTTCCAAGGTGACAGGACCTAGGAAAGCAGACTTTTGAGAAAAAAAGCACACAAATCTCAGTAGATTTCACCATTACCAATTCAATCCTCCTCAAACATTTGGCATGCCTGCTATCCAGAAGTAAATAAAGTAATGAATGAAAAAGAAAATAAAAAAAAATAAAAAAATCTCCTGGTCCTATTCATGAGTTGTAGAGATTATTGTGTTTCATGCCTATCAAATACCACAAGAAAAACAGGTCTGGTCAAATTTGCATGCTGTCCATGTCCCTCTTCTCGAAACACTGTTGCACAATAATGACTAACCATCAGGATGCAGAACCACCTGTCAACTTATAAAAATAAGGGTATTAGCATGCTCGCTTACTTCAAACTTGTGTTCTAGCATCTCTTCATGTACAAGGGGCAGTACAGGCAAATATCCAAACTCTAACCTTCTTTGAAAAGATAAAGCCAAATTAAATTTCAGTTATTGATCATTAGTCCCTGAATTCCATTGTAACTCAAGTAATTCCAGGAAACCATAAGAAAGAGGTTGCTCACAGTTACGAATGCCACCTTCAATGGCTGAAACTTTCCCTTTTCTCCTATCTCTTGTTTAATTTTCATTGGAAATATTAGTTTCCTCGGGATTTGTTGTTTTGATTCTTTCATTTTTCCAAGAAACAACTTCTTAAGAGAAGTCCAAGGAATGTTGTACTGCCCCGAACCATTCCAGCTTGAGGTGTACCAAGCCATACTAGGAGCGGATGGGGATGGCTTCGCCCCTCAGTTCGAGAAATCCGACAAAACAAGAGGGAGGGAGGAGAGAGAGGAAGAGGGAGGTAGAGGGAAAAAGAGAGGGAGAGACATTCAGGGGCTCCACCCCTGTTATTGCATGGCCATAGGAGAGGGGGCCCAAAACCTCTCTCTCTCTCTCTCTCTCTCTCTCTCTCTCTCTCTCTCTCTCCCCCCCAACAAAACAAGGGACCGCCCCTATTTTCATGCGGCCAAAAGAGAGAGGGCTCGAAAGCCCCCCCTTTCTCTCTCTCTCTCTCCCGGTCCCTCCCTCCCTCTCCCTCCCTTCAACCCTCGCCCTCCCCCTCCCTCCCTCTCTTTTCCTCTCTTTCCTTTTCCCTCTCCCTCTCCCATACTGGCTCTAGCGATGTCAATACATGCCTGGCATGGAACAGCATGGTCCCATACCATACCATTCTACTGGGCAAGGTTTTAAATCCCGTGGGGCAAAGATGTCCTAATTTCTCTATGGAATGGGAAGCCCCGCTATCCCGTCCCGTCTCAACAGTAATTCCGATCACGTATCCTGATAGATATCATCTATCTTTCTCCCCTTCTTCTTTCCTTTCTTTTTTTCTTTTTTTTCTTTTTTTCTTTCTTCATTTTTTCTTTCTTTTCCTCTACCTTCCTTTTTTTACCTTTCCTTTTTCTTTCTTTTTCTTCTCCCTTCCTTTCGTTTTTTTTTTTTCATTTTTTTCTTCTTTACTTTCATTTTTTTCTTTTATTTATCTTTCCTTCTTTTGCTTCTTTATTGTTTCTTCTCTCTTTGCGTGGATGGGTTTTGGTGTCCCAAACCCATCCTGATCCCGTTTTCTTATAGAAACGGAATGGGATGATTGGAACACCCCCATCCCGCTGGGATGTAAAACCTTACTACTGGACAAATGGTACCAGTATCATTTCTGGCACAGCATACCTTAAGTCCAGATACCATTAAAAAAAAAAGTAATAAACAGTTGTTTAATGGTTTTTAAATAGATATCTATGGTTGTAATTTTCAGTTTAAGAAATAAAGCACAAGCGACTCTCTAGTATTTCCCTCTTTCTTATGCTTTCACTTTATTGGACTGAGAAATTAGCTCAAAAAGATTAGGACTTCGACAATTAAATTTGTTGCAGAATTCTAGATTTGCAGCTGGAAACAAAGACATACAAACACCAAAAGCAAAGGTTCTAAACCCTTTGGATCTAATGAAGACGGATGTACATTAGCTGCCTATGTGGCACGTGATTTTGTGCTTCGAATATGGAAAATCACAGTGGATTCCTTTACCTAAGAACAGCTCAAAAAAGGCAGTTGGGATGTATGTATCACCTTAAGGCAAGAGATAATCATTACAAACACACCCTTAATAATTTCAAGAGGTACCTTTCTCACCTTCTATACAACATCAGGTGCCTTTTCTCTTTCAGTAAGTCACTTGCATTAGTGTTGCAATTCTCTTTTATATTAGAAAAAAGAACATAATCTTACACTTGTTTCTTTATAATCACCCGTTGAAACTTGGAGGTGAAGTTCTCTTTCGTTCTCCTACATTGTTGACTCAGGACTCTCAAAGAACTTCTCAAGCTACTTTTCTCTAAAGCTATTTGTTCCCTAACTACATACTAGATCACCTCTCCATAAAATCCCATGTAATCTCCAAACAAGACTACATATTCGATCTCATTTAGTTCCCAAGCTCACCATTAGTTGAAATATGGTCACATCCACTTATTGCTCTACAGTACACGCACAATTCTTTTTTCCCCTTTTTCTTATGGCAAAGCAAAATGTTATAAGGTAAAGAATAGAACATATGAGGGATAGCTAAATCAACATCCAAGCTGACGCAGGAACAGAATGAGGAAAAAACAACCTGCAATTCTGTAAAGCATTTCTAAAGTGGTACATAGACTTCTCAGCACAAATTGTAAATATAACACAGGATTAGAGCAAATGCTCATCATACTGGAAGGTAGAAAGTTAGCCTTTTCAAACAACATCTACACATTTCAGTTTCTTTTCCAATATAAGAGAGTAAACCAAAATCCACAAATAATATCATGCCTATTTCCGACTTATGTCTACCAAAAGCACCACTTAATATAAATCTCTAAGATAGAAGACGTGCAGATCTTAAGTGAAAAAAAAAAAAAAAAGGCATACCTAACAGTTTGCTCGTCCAAAGCCTAGTCCTAGTGCAATATGATTTATGTGGCTAAAACTCCCATCAACAAAATGCAGCCATCCTTTCAAAACTGCCACACACGAATGACCATACACAGACAATGATGTGCCATAGTTTGAAATTGGATTTTTTTTTTTTTGGGGCTTTTAGACAACCATGCACTAACCTATCATCAAATCCTGTAATCATAACTTTAATAATATAATTCTTTGTCATCACCATCAATGAATATCATAGTTGATCACCCTTAAATTGCTTCAAGGAATTAGGCCCCTCTCTCTTCACATGAGGAAAAGGTTGGCATTAATAATCCTTGGCTAGTTTAACTTCAGATTAAGCAATAAATTTCAGATTTTAAAAACCATTTTAGAAGGAAATACAAACAATTACCCAGGTGCTTGGTATTTTAGAAGCTCAAAGATTTCTTTTTCTTCGGCTAACCCCAAGTTTTCAGAAGAAAACGAAGTCATATCCACATGCTTGAGATAACTGCTGCAACTCAAAAGATTGCTTCCAAGGAATATAATCAGAGAGCAAGACTAAAGATTCCACAAAATAAGTTCTGTAACAATTAAATGTAATGTCAAACAACACAAGTGGAGTTTAAAATACTGAAATACAGGCACATATCCTGGTATATTAGGCGCCCTCATATAGTAAAGATGGTACAGGCAGCACTTTCCAAGGAGTATGCTCCCATACCAAAGAGTACATGGAACATACATACATACATATGTTAGTCAGAAAAAATGGCAACATAGACAGACACTGGAGTCATTAATGCAATCATGACAGAGTATCAACTTCATCACAAAAAAAGGTTAAGAGGATTTTCCATGCACTGAAAATTGCTCATACCTTAAAAATTCACTTTCCAGCTGCTTCGATCTTCCAATGAAGTCCTCGACGACTTTGGAGTAAATGTTGTCTCCTACTTTCTCCGAAGTCTCAAGTTTTTCAGATATCCTATAAAATTAAGGGGAAAACAACTGCCTTTAGATGGCCATGGTTTTATCAAATGTTCGGTAGAAAACGAATGCATCGATATGGCATTTGTTCCAATAAAACAGCAATTAAAATTAGCATGTTATCCATACTTAATATGTTAGACATAGCAATTTAGCTGCTTGAAATCATACTATTTTGTTCATTTTCTAAAGGGCATGCTTACATATTTTCCTTGTCCAACTGCATGCTGGAATCACTTCCTGAGCAATCAATCAAGCTGCATGCATCTAGTAGTGCTGATTTAGCAACACAGTATGTTGCACTTTCATAAGCTGAAGTTGTTTCTGTTTTAAGAATTGCTGCCGGTATAGCAGGAAGAAGCTGCTGCATTAGCTGAGTTGTGAAGATTAGTCTTCTTCTTGGTCGAGGCACTGAGAAACCATCCTCTAATATCTCAGCTTCATCCTCCACCTACAGTCAGAAAATAATAGATGTAAAGAATATGATTACAATATGGGAACTAATAGCAGTCAAAATGGACAATTCACAAACCTTTTCAGTTAACCTATTGGAAGCCTGAGTCCACTCCAGCTCTGCCATGCTGTACACAATTTCAAAAAAATTTGCTAGTTAGAAAGATCACAAAGAAATCATATTGCTCCCAAGAACAGAAAAAACAAAAATAAAGCAAATCAATAATTAATGAAGTACTGGCACTTATCAAACAAAGCCAAAACTGATGGAAATTACCACCTGATAGTTTGCAGCCTTCGGGAACCATGTGTAACCTCTTTATGCCATGGTAGAAGCTCTGATGTTGCACTTTTACGCTTCTTTCTCAGAACTATATCATGGTCCATGACATCAGAAGGGAGGCAACCAGGAGAAGATTCGTTGGCAGCTATGGCTGTGGATAATGTGCTTCGCCCAAGACCATCAAGATGACCTCTATCCATTCTTTGAGCTACTATGGAACTGTTATCCATGCTCCCAGAAACTTTTGGGAAATGAAACTGCTGTGTGGCAGGTTTTATAGTCCTCTGGCCATCATACACTGCAAGAATCTGACCATTTTTGTAGGTTCCATACTGCCCAAACCAGGAGGGAGCCATCTGAGGACTAATATGTGGATGCTTGCTTCCTCCTACTAGACCTGATGTAGAACATGTAGAAGAAGAGTGAACGTGACTTTGAAGATCATGAGATCCTACAATGCGCATATCCTGAGAAGATGCTTCTCTACCAGAGAGCTGGGAACACATGCTTGCACTTCTCGCTTCATTGTCCCTTGAAGCAAAGCTGAGCATTTTAACATCTGATGCAAATGAACTGTGCGAAGTTGCACCCAGTTCACTATCTGCTGGAACCCTGAAGGCCATATTCTGTCCATAAACAAGCCCCTGACCTGCTTTCCAGTCCATCTGTGAAGCATCAGAACCAAGGTCAGACCCTTTAAGCCTTTTTCCAGCCCTCTTGCTTGGATCAGAATCAGCACCTTTCATGGCTTGCATCTGGTGCAACAGAGAGTAATTTTGCTGTTTAACATCTGAAGGTACTGAAGTGTGCCAATACAACCCAACATCACCGCTAGAAGAGGCAGCATTTGTAAGAGGAACATGCACCATCTGCGAGTTGCATGCTGAGTCCTGCCCATGTTTTCCCTTGCTGGCATCTTGCTGATGAAGACGGACCAAGGACGAAATCGAGACAGCAGGACTTCCTTCTAACATATGCTTTCGCATGGGTTCTTGCCCTTGGGATGCAATGCCTGTCTTTGCAGCAACATCCAGCCCCTCAGAAGATACTTGTTGCAAGGAACTATCCATGACTGGATGTTCATCTCCATAGATGGCTTGCTGTGATTTGACAGAACATGTACCAGCCTCAGATGGAGCATTTTCTCCCTTTTGTTTTTGATCATCCGCCTTCTGTAGGCCCCAAGGACCTGCACTCCTGTTATTACTAGATAAAATCATGGACTGAAGTATAGCAGGAGTAAGCTTGCGAGGCTGGATGCCTGCTAGACGTTGAGCTGATATATTTGTCCATACTTTATGCAACATTTTTGAGAAGCCAACTTGCTGAGGCATCCCCGATGTAGAAGATTGCGAACCTGATCCAGAGTCTACTACAGAGAGTTGCTGGCCTGAATTTCCAGTACGAGAAAAGCCTGCATCCATTGGTTGGGAATGATCTGTCTGTGCAGAATAAAACGGTGAAGCAGGAGGTGCATGAGTATCAGCAGAGGAAGCAAGCCTAAAAGGTGGAATCCTTCCAGACAGATTAGGCACTGATGCCTGAAAAGGTTGATCAGCTAAAACTCTGTCATGAGATTCATGTTGCTGTCTGAGAGGAATATTTTTAATGGATGAATTTACATTAGCCAGACTGCCAAGAGAAACTTTTGCAGATAGCTCCACTGTCTCATTTCCAGATGCTCTAGACAGGTGGTGTTGCTGCCGCTGCTGCTGCGACTGGATTCCAGTATGAGAAAGATCTAAAGCAGCTGCCGATGATGAGTTGACCTGACTATATGATTGTGAGGTTTCCCTGCATGTATGTCCAGTTACAATGCATTTAGTGTCCCAGTTTTCTATTTTAGATGTTTCATGAGGCAGAGGTTGAATTGAAGCCATAGAAGCTAACCATGTTCGATCTTTGTTCCTTGATTCATGGTCAAGTTGCTTACTACTAAAATCATGTAAGGAAGTCTGAGAAGGCTGGTTTGAAACTGGTTGCCGTTGGGATGGTGGACCCAATCTTAAGCCAAAACCTTGTGAGGCAGAAGACTGAACAAGTTGAGGACGAGAAGCAGAGATATCAGAAACAGCTGCTTCAGTTATATCAGATGTAGCAATAGATTTGACATCCCTTGACTGGTCCACCTTGTGAAGAAGCTCAAGCATATCCTGACTGCAATAAATCAGATTGGTTTGCTTATTTAGAAGGATACATGATATAAGGAATAGCCAATACCACAGCCAGAAATGGGGCTCTCATCATGGCAATGACAAGTTGCTTATCCCCGAAAAATTGGGAAATGGATAAGTGGAAGACATAAAGGATGGTAAGCCTTCAAATGACATATTGGAAGTCTTCATACAAAATTATCAGTGAGATCTGAAGCATAAATGATATATTTATCGAATGAGCAACATAAAAGTAAAAGAAGTGGAGCAATGTTCAATGCCAGTAATAAGATTCATGCGTGCAGACATCTGAAATGAGGTTCTTAAAAGTGAAGAGATCATAACAACATAACCAAATAGCAATATCTGAAGATACCAGTTACCTTGTGTGACCAATTCCCTTATTCTGAGAATCTTGAGCACTTGATCCATCAAAGGAAGCATACCCAGTAGAGTCATGGTTTGGTACAGTACCTCTAGATTGCATGTCCTCTGCTCCTTTTGGACTTCTCTCTAAATTACTAAAGTTTCCCTGTAAATGAAGAAGTGTCATTAACAACTGAAAGAAAGACGTTTGATGAAGTATAAATATCATCGGTTATAAAATTAACTAGCACATGGAATACATCAGTACCTTCGCCATGCCAATGACATTGTTTGAAGCAACAGGTCCAGCAAACTGTGAGTGCCCAATATATCTTTGCTCCTGATTTGATCCTTGGATCACTGATCGAGGCAGACCCTGAGGGTATGATGCCTGGAAAGGGAGGATAGATGGTTGGATATTCATCCCCATACTTTCCATTTGAGGATACTGGAGCATGTGGGACCCCAGAGTTTGTTGACCAGACTGACAGAATGATTTTTGGCTGCCACTACCCAAAGCATGGGGGTCATCTTCAGTTGACAAGGGGCTCTCCCTTGCAGCACCTCCACTACTTCTATGCTGCCCAAGATTTGAATGGTTTGACATATAGTCTTCATTTGAAACCACCTTTGAATGTTCATGCTTGCTGTCATAGTTTTCAACCAATTCTTTTCCAGCATTATTTCTGGTTGATTCCCAAGCTTGTGATCCACTGCTTCTATTATACTGGTTTCCTCCCACATTTTCATCATTTGCAGAATTTACAAAGGAATCAAGGGCAACATGTTTTCCACGGTCAATCTGATGTCTATTAAATAGATACTGATTCATTTCCTGATTCACTCTCAAAGTGCTCGAATCCATAACACTAGTTATATTACCCATACAGGAAGCATCGCTTTGCATCTGGGGACTGCCAATGTCAGATTTCACCGACTGTGGTCCACCTGTCAAAGTCACTTGATTTCCACTAACCTTCCACACACTGCCATCACAACTCCTTTCAATATTCATAAATCTATTTGTATTATTCCTTTGACCATACTTAGTGTCGTCATTAACCAGTGAATGTTTCATGTTCCAGCCATTTGGCTTGTTACTTGACTGAGTAGTAGTATTTGACAAAGGCATGTTTTGCTGGTGAGTCCAAGCACCCTGCATGTTATGAGACTTAGACTCCACTGTTGCATAACATGAATTGTTTTCCATCTGCCCATGTGATTGCCCAGCCCCAACACCGTCATTTGTATGCATTTGTGATTGGAGGCCACCCTCAAGAAACTGCTTTTGATTCTGATTATGAAGAGACTGCTTGTTCTGTGTTTCTCTAGCTAACTGCTGGAAGGACTCATGGGAAGCTTCAGCTGGTACTTTATCATTTTGTTCATATACAGATGTAAAAGAATGATGAAAACCAGGGGCAGTAGAAAGGCTTGTGCTTGCATCAGCATTGTTAAACAAAGGCAAAGGTCTTGAAGTTAAAGAAGGTGTGTTCTGCAGGTTATTGTCTTTCCATGTTGCTAGCTGTTTCCCATTGTCATTAGGTGTAGCCAAATGGTTTCCAATAGAGGGTTCTCTTTTGTGGAATGTCAGGCCACTCCATTCTTCCTGATGCCCCATGTCACTACTAGAAGCCTGTACAGCCTCCTGCATAAGCGCACTCCAACTGCCACTCTGGACAGATGGAAATGCACCACAATAATCATTGTCCAATGAATTTCCATGCAGAGAGCCTCCTGTACAAGAGTCAACACTCCTTCCAAAAGAAAATCCCCAATTGTCATCATTATCAGTACCAAACAAGAGCTTCTGTTCTGTCGGATCTAAACTTGCTACATCATGAGAAGGTCCTACTTGTGGTGCTGGTTTTTCATGCAAGTCGCCTGACAAATCAGCTTGCTCCTGCATACCTTGAAAATTCTGGAACTGAAAACTGCGCTGCAAATGATTCGCTTGCTGAAAATTTCCTGATGCAACACTACTACTTACACTCTGCACCATAGCATTCCCAAACAAACTTTTTCCCTGAAAGCTCTGCGTAGACATTGATATATTATCTTGCAAACCAGCTTGTTCAGCAAAACTCTGCCCACTTTGAAAAGATCTAAGTGGACCTGAATGCATAGACACTTTTTCTGCTTGGTTTCCAACTGTCTTAGTCATCATATCCATATTATCACTAGGCATCCCTTGGAACTGAGAGTATTGATTCATGGAACCTCTGCTGCTGGAGACTGGCATGCCATGCAGAGACTGATCAAGCTGCTGTGGCACAAACCCCATCGCCTGAATTGCTTGGCCTTGGTCATTTGGAAACATCATACCATTTGTCAAACTTTGCATGGCAGGAGAGCCACTGGGTTGTGTCCAGTTCGTGTTACCAGCAACAAACATCTGAGGAATGCCAGGTGATTTGGACTCACCTCCTACAAAATTATTTGACCATGCATAGTTAGATGCATCATTGATGGGAATTTCATTGATAGGAGCAGGAAACTGATTCATAGCTGCTGGCTTTGCAGCAGAAGACAATTGATTAAGCGGATTCTGCTGCCTTGGCCCTTGATCCAGCTGCTGAAGTTGCTGCTGTCTCTGAAGCTGTTGTAGCTGTTTGTACATCAACTGTTGTTGCCACAGCTGCATGTTGCTAAAACCTGGCTGCTGCCTTAGATGAGGTTGTAATGTTCCTAGGAGGTGGCTCCTAATGAGCTGCTGTTGACTACCATGAAAGTCAAAATTAACAGTAGCCTGAGCAAACTCTTATGTTTCTGAATCTTTTATAAGGCCCGAACTGTGCTGAGGAGCATTCCCCCAGCTGTTGGATTAAAAGTAGCCAAGCCTCTAAATGTAGAATTATGTCTATCAGAAAAAGAATTATCCTCTAAAAACTCTGCTTGATCAAGCCTTGTTTGAGTATCTTGAGAGCATGCATAAATCCTTTCAAACCCAACTGTTGGTTTTCTAGGCTGACTGTTACCAAAATCTGGACCAAGATTTGTCTGAGTGAAAAATCAGACCAAAAGTCTGCAAAGACAGATCAATATTTTCTCTCTCAGAATCTGAAGATGATAAAACAATTTGAAAAAGAAAAAAAATCTTAAAACAACATGAATAAACAAGCTTCATAACCAACTAAACAGGTATGCTTTGCGGAAGGGTGAAATATCTATTTACTTCTCTTTCATTCATTTTTAGGGCAGACCACAAGAAAACACAGTTATATATGATTACAGTTGTATTAAAGATGACCCACTTATCAAGCTGCACTATGACCACAATGTTGCTCAAAGTTTAAGGGCTGCAATGGTTGGGGGGCTGAATCTGATTCTAATGGAGACAAAATCAAGAGAGCAATTAATACGCACATACCTATAGACTAAGTAGTGGAATTTTTTGAACTAACATTCAGGGGTATTTTACTCTGGCTTTGCATTCCAGACTGCAAATTGCTATTGAAATTTGGCCTACTCCCATTTCCAATTGTAGACTGATGACTCTGGGATGTTTGGTCTTGCCCAAAGAAGTTGTGGACCTCTTCAGCAATTTCATTCCCAGGGATAGAGCGTCCAGTGTCCACCAACCAAGCCTTATAACTCAAATTTTCTACAAGTTCAGGATGCAGTATACGACAGGTGATGCCCTGACGGTAAGATACTTCCTTTCTCTTAAATGCACCCTCAGGATGTCCACCCTGTGAATAGACTGATTTAAAAATGAATAAATAATATAACAAAAATACTCTAAGCAAAATTATACAGCACATAAATCATGTGGTGGCTCAGTAACAATGGCAGATGAACCAAAGAAATAAAGAGTACATATAATAAGTCATGAAATGGGCATTATGATGCTGCCGAACTTTTCATGTAGCTTCAGTCAGAAAAGTAAAAATAGAATAACTATTAAAGAAGAAGAAATGACACTTGGATACGGTTAATTTTGTCCCTTCACATACAGTGTTTCCTTGTAACTTGTCAATCACATCTCACGTGCATGAAAGTTAAATCATAGATTAAGTGTAACAGTGTAAAAGTTAATTTTGTCCCTTCTCAGCACTAGGAGGCTTGTAACAGTATAAACTTAGAAAACTAACAGCCAAGATCATTTAGTTTAAGTGAGAATGTCTTGAATAAATTGGTAGCCCTTTCTTAAGGGAGAATACTTATTTAACATTTACAGAAAACAATGATAACTCAAAGAAAAACTGTCAGAGGACACACACAAAGTGACACACAAAATAATCTAGTACAAAAGGCGAGAACAAAGTACTCATGCAATAAAGCAGCACACATATAAGAGGTTCATATGAATCTGTAGAGAAAAAAGAGCAGGTTAATTAATGTGCAAGATTTATCTGTCCATTCTTTGGTTTTAAAAAAGGTGGAAAAAAAAATGGCAAACCCTTTAGTCCATTACCAGAACATACAATGGAATAAGGAAGTCTAGCAAATAGCATAACATTCCACTCTTAAAAGGAAAATTAATAGCTTTCATATAAACAAGGTCCTACAAAATTAACAGCTTTCATGTGCAAAAAGGTCGGTCAATGCTGATCCTTGTAGGAAGACAGATTGATTTTGTTGCTCTAAGCTTCAGCTCTGGAGATCTGATTTTATGTTACCTCTGAAACCTTTGAAGATGGTAAATAGACACCGCACACAGTTTTTGACATATTTTTGCTTAACTGATTGCTGAAACGCCAGCACAAAATATGTTGGCTGGAGGGATGCAGTTTGAAATTACGTAATAATATTAAATATTTCATTGGTTCCACAATGCAAGGCAACAAACCAATGCAAGAAGACGATAAGCCATAAGTTATAAGGTGAGTTTGTGGGACTTAAAGCTGAAAGACTAGATTTTGACAAATATGCTAGCCCCAAAGCTTAAAGAATCAAACTTAATTAAGATGCTTGAGTTTCCAAAAATTTATACGTCTGCCTGAGATTCCATTTCATCAACACTTCATCTACGAATACTCCAACAAGACATCATCATCAAGAATCATCTCTCCCCATACAAAACCATCTTTTTTCAGTCACAAGTAGAGCTCAAAACGAGCAACCCAAATCCTCAGAAAGAAAGAAAACCATTATATGGTAAGTAGAACTTCAACCTCTCATGCATAGCTCTTTAATGCATCTAAAACCCAGGCTCCAAAAGCCACCCGCAGATCATTAGTTGCTATTAATTCCCAAACCAATTCTCAAGCAAGAAGTCCAAGGCCAAAATGTATACGCTCCACCTAGCGCATCAACAACTCGGCATCCAAATATCAGGTGTATAAGCAATGAAGACACGAAAGAAAGACCTTCTGTTTACCCCTCCAGTATGAACAGCACCGCGCAAAGGTACGAACGGGCGAGATCACACAAACCCTAGAACAGGTGCTCCGCACGCAGCCCACTTCCCACACCCCGAACATCCAGCCCGCCCAACCACCAACAAAGCCCCACGAAGCAAAACTCCAAGCTCCCTCTCCGCAACCCCCGACGAAATCCAGCCCAAACGCCCAAAATTCCCAATCTACCCGCCCGATTCAGCGGGCGAAGCAAAACAAAACAGCAAAATGAACTGAAACAAAGAATCCACCAAGCACACGAGCCCAAAGCCCGAGATTGATCGCCCGGCGACTGGGGCGGGCGATCCGGCGGGCGAAAATCAGGGGATTCTGAGGACAAGAGAGCGGACTTACGCGAATGGGCGGAGATCTCTCCGCTAATGGCGATCGAATCGGAGCCCCTTCGTGCTAAGGTTATGTTTTCGTCCGTTCCCCGGACTAGGGTTAGGGTTCCGAGGGCAAGAGGAGACTGGCCTTCGGAGCTACGACGAGCGAGACAGACAGAGAGAGAGAGAGAGAGAGAGAGAGAGAGAGAAGGGAATGGGGGTGGGATTTTCGGACCGTGCGGGGCGAGGGGGGATAAAGTAGAGAGATATCGTGCGAAAATTTCAACGAACTGAGGGGAAGATGCCCCGGCTCGGTCCGAAACGGGAGGCTTGGGTCACCCGAGTCGCCCAGGCTCGGACTCGAACCGGGTGTCAATTTTATCTTTCTTTATTTAAATCGAGAAAAGAATCCGATGTACCCCCATCTCCAACGTCCATTCCGTGTTCCCTTAGAAAACAGATCGTTGTACGCAACGGATGAAGCCGTCTATGCGGGATAGCGCATCTGCCGCTCATCGATGCTTTGGGTGTTGGGATTGCGAATCGCGAGGGCAATTGAATGGTAGGTGGGCGGTCGCCCGGAGGTATTTTGTACGGAGCGTCCCACGGGAAAAATGATGGGGAGCAGAAAAGACAAAAGGTCTCCATCTTTCCGCTGGACTCCAGGATTGCTTTGGTATCCTTAAATCTGGACCGTCCGATTGAAGGTCTCTTTAATTGATTTGGGGAATCGCCGTGTGCGGTTTTCAAAGAAAAGTGGGATTTTTCTTTGGGGTGTTGATGGCTTGAGTTGGTGGCGGACGGTGTTGTTAACGGACGTTAGGGTGGACGACGGTGCCGTACTTGCGTTGGCGGGCGAGCCCTGTTTGTGCCGGTTCCGTTGAAGACTCGAAGTCAAGGTCTTCTTTTTCCCTTCCTTTTTTACTACTTTCCCTTTTGTGCTGAGGTATTATACCTTCAATAATTGCTGTTATTTTTAGTGATACTCTGATAATTGTACGCCACATTGAACTAGATCGTTCTGTATCTGTATCAGGTTGAATTGGTTTTGTTGAAAAAAAAAAAATCCCAATTTGATCACTATTTCCCATCTCATTAAAAATTTTCTTATCATTTGTGGAATTTGATAAATATATTCTGACTTTTAAGGGGAAATTCTCTTGTTTATCTCTTAATAAACTTTGATTTTGTTAAAAAAATAATAGAATTTGTCATTTATTAAGTATATAAGAATAGCTATTGGAGTAGAAAAGATGGTCCACTGTGTTTCCAAATTCATGGGTTAAAATCAAAGAATGAAATGATAAGGATGCCACGTTCGAACTTCAAAACTTTTGCATTATGTGATAGTGTAGAATTAGAGTCCGGTCACTAGCCGACAAAGGTACCTTGAGTTTGGTAAATCTGAGTTAAAATATATATTGAAACTTTAAACAATAGTTGGATTGAGATTGTCAAATTTCTGATTTGGATCAAGGGTTGGATTACTAATGGTAAAATAGTTCACCGAGTCATTAGATTTTATCTCAAGCAATATGTACAGAATATTATCTACTCATAAAAAAGATTATTAATTATCCTAGGATGAATATTTTGTCCAAAGAACTTGAAAAATCACAAAATTGTCAAACCAAAGAAGCAATTTTTAACCTATGGCAGTAAAAGCCTAACAATAGATGCAATAAAGATCTAATAGTAAAGACCTAATAAGAAGGAGGAAAAACAAAGAAAGGATCTAATAAAAACAAAGCTCTTTGCTAGTTGAAACACTTACTATATCAACTCTAATGATCCAGAATATTATCCTTCTTGCATATAAAACTTCCTAGTACCTTGTGTTCTAAGTGTCATGGGGCTCTATTCTTGCATATCTTTACCTAGATATTCTATTTATCTTAGCCATTTTTTCAACCACATGTGCATGTGTCAAAACTATAGCATATTTTGAAATTTTTTAATATGGTTCCCTATGCTTTTTGGATCCAAGTTGAGATCTTTCATGGTACATATTTTGCACTATATACTGGAAGTTATACAATCCAGATAATTGCTATATCATCCTTCTCAGAGATAAATGGCTATCATGGTGCATTGTATTTGGCACCCCAATGTGACCTTCTATGTTCTCAAAAGTTATGACAGCCATTTGTCTTTAAAATGGACGACATAAAAGTTATTTAGGATCGTATAGCCTTTTATAACACGAAACATGTAGAGGATTCGAATCCATTAGATTCACTTCTCTTTTGTCATAATACTATTGTATGTCCATATATATAATAAAATTTTGATTAAACCTAATGTGCTTTCCTTGCCATCATTCTCGATTTGTATAGGATGATTTGTTATCGTAGCTTGTATCACATACATTTATAGTTTTCCAATGATTCGAAAAACCTCCAACAAAGAATTTTTATAATGAAATTTCATTAATTGATGCCAATGCTATTGATCAAATCAACTTACATCACTTTATATTTTAGTCTACTTCATGATATTAAAATGTATCTAAAACTATTTCTGATGTGGATGAAGGCCATTGGTATAATAAGTTGGTCCTCTCTTTTGTGTTTGATGGTTGCAATTCATAACTTGCTCGATCCAAAGCTAGAAATGGAAAAATATATGCATGATCATTTATCATGAAATAGGATAAATTGATCTACATCCAACTATCATGGCTTTATAATGTTTATCATCTCTATATTAAATCAAAGGAAGCATGGATTATAACAGATATGTGTGCATGTATATACATATACAATATTTCATTTCTAATGACATCATTTCATAGGCTTTCGTTCATAGTTGCGCATGCCATTCTTACCAAAATCTTGTACAATCCTTACATCCAGCACCTTATCAACCACCCTTGATGGGCACTTTGCTAGCATAAAAATTATTGTCCAATATATATATACCGATTTATTTTGTGCCATGCCTACAAATCTATAAACATGTTGCTCATGACACCTGGCTTATGTCCTTCCAGCACTTATGTTTTTGGGACCATGATGTATCTTAAAATAAATAAAAACAAATCACCACATTATAGCTCATAAAATGATATCTTATTTGCAAGCAGACAACCAAAGCCACTTCCATTCGCACCAGCACTGCAGCAGTTCAGTTTTCACTGTCCAGAACTGGCCCCAACCTTGTAGCTGACAAAAGGGAGGGGGAAAACAAGGCCAAAAATTCTTCCTCGCCAGTGGGTGTCTGCATTTATTTTTATCACGTCACCTTCCTAACATGGCTCTGTTCCCATCACATCCTCCCAAACTTGGGATGTTCCATGGCCTACCTTAAAAGAAGAGTACATCCATGCAGACAGGACCAATGACACGTGGTGGCAGCACAACAAGGCAAAGATCTTTCTCGTTCCGTACTTCCCTGCCAAAAGAGAAACATCATTAGATTACGGGTCATCAATTTTATTCTCTGACTGATAACCAGCTCCTGTTGTGTTGGAGAAAGGATACATACTATGACTACGGAGTCACATGCCAATGAGTGAGAGAGAGAGAGAGAGAGAGAGTGGGGGACAGTGGACTGGGGACTCAGGAACCGAGTACTCCAAGAATGTAGATGGATACTGCCTTTTTTTTTTTCCTCGTTAGAATGTGCACTGGCCTCCATAAACTAATGGGAAATGGACCATTTCCTGGTACGCACTTCTCACTCCTTTTACTTTTCTCTCCAAAACAGTTTAAAAGGCTTTGAGTTGACCCAAATCGCTTTCCAAAGGAGTCACTTCTCAAGCATAAGGTTCAAAAAGGGTGTACTTCAAGTGATGGAAGTGATTTTGGTTGGAGATACGTAAGAAAAATGACAACAGGGCATAAAGTGCCGGCATTGAAAGGTGATAACACATGGGAGGAGTGAAAGATATTCTTTTGAGCTGACTTGATTGCTGCAGAGGTTTCTTGTCAGGGCTCTACTTGACCAAACTTTATACCACGATAGTCTCAAACTAATGTTATTACGTGCTTGGGTTTTCCATTTTAAAAGCGTGCAGCAATTGTTTAACACTTTAAGAATAATGTTTCCTAAAAAGTGGGCTAGGTGTTACCCATGAAAGTAACATTTGTGTTAATAGCTGAATGTATATTGCTTATCATGAAATTGCTGTCAATCTACAGCGCCTTTATTTTGGAGAATGTTGTTACTTAACCATTTGGAAATGTTTCAAGTCAATGGATAAAACATCCAAATGAAGTGAAAATGCAAATTACATTGCTTTTGAGATTTAGGTAACCGGTTTACCTAACTCTTGGGGCTTGTGGTCCTTCCAAGATCTTCAAGTCTTTCAAGCATGGAAAAGCCTCTATAATTACCACGGAATCTTAGTTCGGATGGTACCGCCTCTTGTTCAAGAGATACGTAGCTCGGTTTAGAGTAGTCAACTTTTCCTTTCGATCTTTGATTAATTTCATAGCTCCACGAGCAGTGGCTTAGTCTATCCTAAATCTAGGTTTTGGCCCAGGTCGGGGGCGATGTAGGTATAAATAGTTTATGGGATTAGAATCCCTTATGATTCTAAAAAAGCAAGAGTAATCCTTTACTTGAGCTTGTAAGAGGCAAGCAAAATAATCAACTGTTTTGGTTCCAAGGAATAGATCAAATTCAATTCAAGCTCAACCATGCTGCACTGGGAAAACTCAAACCTGGGCTAACTTGAAGTCTTTCAGTCTGATATCTTTGCATGGTCACTGTTCAGTTTGGGCCTCATCCATGTTTGAGCCCATCTCAGCCCAAAGATCAGTCAATCCAATAGATGGTTCTTGCATTATCCTAATTCCCCATTAATGATAGAAGGAAAATGCTTTAGTGCACATGGAAAGATCTTAGGGCCCACCAATGCTGGACTGGCAACTCACCACTCAACCACCCTACCTGTAACAACGCTACGATTGGAATCAGGTTGGGCCTGAGCTAGCCGTAAACCTGCCTAAGTCCGGCCCAAAAAGCTTTTTTTGGGGCTTGGAATAGAGCTTAAGGCCCAACTGACCCTAAAGTTGAGGAAAGAAAGTGCCATTTCTGTGAGTTCACACTACGTTAGGGATGGCAAAATTGATCCGATCTGATGGATATACACCCTATCGAACCCGATCAAATCCGAAAAATAGGATTTATTCGGATTTGGGTAAAACCCGAAAACTATAGTACGGGTATGGGTAGGGTATGGATAGTGCTATTTTCTATCCGAATCCGAACCCGACCCGAACCTATGGGTATGGATAATACCCGAACCCATACCCGAACCCATATCCGAATATATATATATATATATATTATGTATATATATATGTATGTATGTATATGTATATATATATATATGTATATGTATATATATATATGTACATATATATATATACATATACATATACACACACACACACACACATATATATATATATGATCTCTCTCTTTCTCTCTCTCTCTCTCTCTCTCTCTCTCTCTCTATATATATATATATATATATATATATATATATATATAATATATATATGTATGTATGTATATGTATGCATGCATATATGTATGCATGTATGTATGTGTGTGTGTTAGAAGTGTGTATGTGCGTATGTATGTATGTATATATATATAATTATATATTTGATTTATCTTTATATATAAATCTTAAATTTATAGTTAATATGATAATTATATTAATTTCATCAATTATCGAATTATACTTATATATTTTTTTCTTCATTCTCATTATCTTTTAATATCTCAAACTTCTTTTTCACTAAATATTTTTTATTATAGAATAAGATAATTAATATTTTTATATTTTTAAAATATAAAAATTTTGAATTCTTTATCTTTTTGAACAAGTCCTAATAAAGATAGTCTTATTTTATTTAAAAATAATACCTTTCCATCTCTATAAAATCAAGAATATAAACTTATTCAAAATATCAATAATAATAATAATTATTATTATTATTTCTTCATTATGGTTGTCTTCAAATAGATAATTTCAATTCACCCCATGATAGTGATTCATCTTTGATTCATCCCATAAAAATTAAGTTTAAAATAAAAAAATACATCAAGTGTATATCAACCAAGCCAATAAAGCAATTGAATCTAATAAATAATTATTTTTATACTATATAATCATTAATATATATTTTATTATAAAAGTAATTAGTAGCCTTGATTCTAAAGTAAAAAATTGAACATAAAATATTTTCACTATATATTACAGCTAAGTATATAATAAGTAACTAATATAGGACTTATAAGTATATATATATATTCAATATTTTAGTTACATAAGTGTATAATAAATGTTACATAAACTATAGTAATTTCAATATAATAAATAAATAATATAAGTATATTTAATATTGTTATTATATAAGTGCTACACAAATTATAGTACTTTCAATATAGAGATTTTTAATATAATAAATAACTTGTATAAGTATATAATAAGTGTATCTGATATTGTTATCATATAAATATATAATAAGCAAGTTATTAACCAACTAATATCTATTATCCAAATTTAATTAGAAATAAACTCAAAATTATATTATCTATTAGTATTCTAATGTCTAAATTAATTAAAGTAAACTCATAATTATTAATTATAATATCTAAACTTTAAATTAATAATTATAATATATATAATATATTAAATACCTTAACTGCCACTGGTTCTCCTAAACCTAAAATCCCTATTCCCTATTCTTAATTTTCTTTTACCTTGGGAATTTTGATCGTCGCGTCGTCCCGCCTCACCATGTCGTCCCACCATCCCGCCTTGCCATGCCGTTTCGCCGACCGTCGTCCTGCTTCGCCGTGCCATCCCGCCTCGCCGTGCCGTCCTGCCTCACCATCTAGTCCCACCTCGCCGTGCCGTCCTGCCTCGCCGCCTCTCGTCTAGTCCAGTCGTGAGCTCCACAGGCCTGTTCGCCATCTCACGACCTGCCGTGACCTTCTGTTCGCCGCCGCTCCACCGCCTCACGACCTCGCCGCCTCGCGTCCAGCCCTACTGTGCCTCGCATCGAGATCCACAGGCCTTGCTCGCTGCCACTCCACCGCCCCTTCTCATCGCCCTGGTCTCCAACCCCACCGCCCCTGCTCATCACCTCCGTCCAATCCCTCCGCCCCTGCTCATCAGCTCCGTCCAACCCAGGTCCCTGTTCAGTGTTCACGTCGTGTTCAGCCCAACCACAGGCCTTGCTCGCCGCCACTCCACCACCCCTGCTCATCGCCCTCATCCGATCCAACCTCGTCGCCCTGCTCATCACCTCCGTTGGGTCCCACCTGCTCATCGCCTCCATCCAACCCCTCCGCCCCTGCTCATCGCCTCCGTCCAACCCCGTCGCCCCTGTTCGTATCGTGTCCAGCCCTGTAGGCCCTGCTCGCTGCCACTCTGCCACCTCTGCTCGTGTCCAGCCATCGTGTCTGGGATGAAGGAGGTGCTCTCAATTTTTTTTTTACTTTATCTCTTCTATGATTGCCATACATCATATGATACAAACAAAAAATTATTAAAATTTATTTATTTCATTGACAAGTACTCCATAAATATTATCAATTTATTTATTTATTATTTTGAATTAATATTAAAAATTAGATTATGATCTTTTACTATCTACATATCTTTGAAGCTGTATGGATATATAAAATGTTATAAATTTATGGAATAGTTACTTATTTATATTTTGTACATAACTTTTCTAATTGCAGTTTATTAATGATGTGGAAGAAATATTGAGCTCTCAGAATCCCAAAAATGGAGGTTCTTCTCAAGAATTAGAGGAAAAATCTAATCCTTCAATACCACAAGAACTTCTATTTTTAGTACAATTTTACACCTACATCGAATGTCATGGATGCTTCATCTGAACCAATTCTTGTGGCAGATAACTCAACTGTAGAGCATGGAAAGCAAAGAAGTGTGGTTTGAATCACTTTACCAAGAAAAAAGTCAATAGAATGGATAAAGCAGAATGCAATTATTGTCATAAGTTACTTGGAGGGTCTTCGAAGCATGGAACAAATCATTTACATCAACACATGAAATCTTATCCGAAAAGAAGTACAAAGGACATAAGACAAATGATGTTAAGTATGGATATTAAAGGGGACATAGCTAATCATGCTTTTGATCAAGCAAATGCAAGGAGAGACTTGGCTTCTATGATCATAGTACATGAATATCCTCTTTCGATGGTGGATCATGATCTATTTAAAAAATTTCTCAATACACTTTAACCACTTTTCAAGTGTCCATCTCGCAATACTATAAAAAGTGATATTTTTAAAATTTATGACTTTGAAAGAAATAAGATGATGAAGATCTTAGAGAATAATACTAGTAGAGTTGCCATAACAACAATATGTGGACAGCTTCAACCCAAAAGAAGAAATTTATGCCATCACAGTACACTTTATTGATAACTCATGGACTTTACAAAGCCAACTTTTGAGGTACCGAACTCTTTAATACTTTTTTAGTACTGTTTTATAATATTTTATACTTATATGATTATTTTTTGATTATGAATTATTAAATTTTTAATAGATTTATCTATGTGCCTTGTCCGCATACTAGTGATGTTCTTGCTAAAGTATTGGTAGATTGTTTATTGGATTGGAATGTGGATGCAAAGTTATCAACAATTACTTTGGATAACTGTTCAACGAATGATGCTTTGATTGGTATTATGAAAGATAAATTACAAATTATTACTTGTTGCAATCTGGTTCCATGTTACACATGCATTGTTGTGCCCATATTTTAAATTGATTGTCAAGATGGTTTGGATGTGATAAAAAGTAGTCTTGAGAATATAAAGGATAGTGTAGCATATTGAACTGCAACTCCTAAAAAAGTTGAAAAGTTTGAAGAAACTATTAGATAATTACGGATTTTTTGTAGTAAGAAATTATGTTTAGATTGTCCAACAAGATGGAACTCTACTTATTTGATGCTTCAAATGCTATTCAATATAAGGTGTTTTTACCTGATTGAGACAATGTGAATCTCAATATAAGTATTCACCTAGTGAGAATGATTAGGAGTTGCTCGAAAAGTTTGTGAAAAATTGGAGATTTTTATACTGTTACTGAGTTATTTTCAGGGATAAACTATCCTACTGCCAATTTATATTTTAGAAAAATTTATCAAATTAAGTTGGCTTTAGGAGAATGGTTGTTTGAAGATGAAGTAATACATGAAATATCAATGAAGATGCTGGACAAATATGATAAATATTGGGGTGTTGTGCATGAGATAATGGGTGTTGCTTCAATTTTAGACCCAAGATATAAGATGAGTTTGGTTGAGTTTTATTTTGATCAAGTCTTTTAGAAGGAAGAAGCTTCCAAGTATGTTGATAAAATTCGGACATTATTAATTAATTTGCTGAAGAGCTATAAGTCAGGTAACATTTCAAATGCAGAAAATGTTAAAGATAGTGAGGACAATCAACTATCAAGTAAAAGCTTGATTATGAAGATAGTGCTTTACTTTCTTTTATTAAAGTAAAAAGAAAGCTAAAGTAACAGTTATGATGAGTTGAACCATTATTTAGAGGATGATGTGTTGCCTTGGTCTGATGATTTTGATATTTTGGTATGGTGGAAGCAAAATGAATTAAAATATCCTACATTACAAACTATTGCTAGAGATATACTTGCTATTTCTGTATCCACAGTTGTTTCTGAATCTGCTTTTAGTACAAATGGCAGACTTGTGAGTCCTCATCGAAGCCGACTCCATGCAAAAATAATTGAGCATTGATGTGTGCTCAAAATTGGTTATTAACTTCTAAAAGAAAAGGTATATTAAATTTAACATTGTTTATTATTTTATGTAATTTTCACTATATTAATATGTTTATCTTATTTTGAATCATTGATAGATGGATCATTAGCTACAAATACTTATGATGATGATGATGGTCATTTGGATTGTTCAGTAATAATATTTTTACTTTATGATTATTTTTCTTACTTTGTTATATATATTTACTTAATTATATATTAATTTTTTAATTACTTGTTGCAAAGCCTACTATTTCCTTGAATGATTTGTGGAGTTGCAATCATTTCATGAAATTATTTGAAGTTTGGTATTCAAGTTCATTACTTTTTTAGCATTATACTAAATTTTCATGGATGAAATAATAAATTTAATGGTTATGTTAGATTTTGAATGGTAGTTCTATTTCTATGTTGATTTTTATAAATTTGGACTTATAAATTATATTCTATATTGAATTGGTAATTTTTTTTGATTGATAATATCCAGAAATTTATTTTGATTATTTATATGTTCTATGTTTAAATGTAATTTATTTTTATGTTTGATTTTTATAAATTTGGACTTATAAATTATATTTTATATGGAATTGGTAATTTTATTTTTGATTGATAATATGCATAAAATTATTTTACTTTTTTTTTTGTATGGAATGGACGGGTATGGGTTGGTATGAAGCGGGTATGGGTTGGGTATGGGAAAATGGGTTACCCACAGATATCTCCGAACCTGTTGGTATGGGGATGGTATCTCTTTTCTTACCCGATTGGGTTTGGTAGGTATAGTCGGTTGGGGGTATCTATCGACTCAAATCTTATCCATTGTCATCTCCACACTATGCTTCCAGATTTTTATCAAAATAAAATAAAATAAAATAAAATAAAAAATAAAAAAATAAAAATAAAGATTTAAGTGTAATTGAAGGTTTCAAATACTGTTGAAATGCGACAGTCATATCCTACCCTTCCAGCATGTTTTTAATACTGGTTTGTCGGTATCGGATATAATCCAGTAGTGTGCACCTACTATATCATTTTGGCAAAAATTTGGCACCAAATCTCATTGTGGTATTCAAATCTTTGCAAAGTTCTATTAACCATGTCGGCCATCTTTTTCGCCGATCCCCCTGCTTACAAAGACATTGCCTAGCTTCCAGTTTGACACCGTGGTCATGAACACCAACACTTAAATGTTAAACTGCACTTATCTAGAGAACAACCTTGACTCATACTTCAGGTAACCTGACATCTGGTTAGGAGTTCATGGTACAAGCTCGCTCACAGTTCTACTAAAGCCCAACTCAACTTGGTTCACACGTAAGCATCTCTGTTCTAAATTAGATCTGAATCTATTCCACTCACTTGACCCGACCTGACCCTTGTCCTTTCTTGGAACGATAGATTTGGAAGCAACTGACCATTCTCAAAAGATCTAACGTATGATCCATGCGAAAGACCTGACTCGTCGCATGAAGACACGATCCTGCAAAAATCACATATAATATTTTATAGCTATTGGAGACGTATGTGGGGATGTAGCTCAAATGGTAGAGCGCTCGCTTTGCATGCGAGAGGTACAGGGTTCGATACCCTGCATCTCCACAAAATTCCCACTTTTTTAATTTTTTTTTAAAAAAAAAAAAATTATTTAGTTGTTTTTTTCAATTTTTTATTTATTTAGTTGTTTTTTCCTCTAGGCTACTCGCCTCCAGCGCCAGGCGTCAGCAGAGCCAAAACCCTGCCCCTTCCCTTCTTCTCCATCCTTACACCCTACTCTCTCCTCCTCTCCACACCCCCCCCCCCCCCCCACCACCCCAAAATGCCTCCTCGACGCCTCACCAAGCTCTTCTTCCACCATTTCCGACCTCTCTGCACCTCCACCACCACTTCCTCCCGGTCTCCCATCGACCCGGCCCTTCTCCTCCGCCTCTGCACCATCTTATACCAGCAGCAAGACGCCCCCGACCCCAGATTCCACTCCCACCTCCAAAAGCTCCACCTTTCCCCCTCCCACGAGCTCTTCCTCCAGGTCTGCAACCGCTTCCCCTACTCCTGGAAGCCCGTCCACCGCTTCCACCACTTCCTCCTCCACTCCTACTCCTTCTCCCACTCCCCCGTCACCGCCAACAAGCTCCTCGACGTCCTCGCCAAGGCCCGCAACATCCGCCTCCTCTGGTCCTTCCTCCACGACATCCTCGCCGCCCGCCTCTTCACCCCCCGCACCCTCCACCTCGCCGCCCGCTCCCTCGCCGAGGCCCGCGAGATCAAGAAGTGCGCCGAGCTCTTCCACCTCATCCACTCCTATAACTACCATTCCCTCTACAACGTCGACACCCTGAATCAAGTCATCGAAACCCTCTGCGCAAGGAGGATGGTGGATGTTGCTAAGGCCGTGGTCGCAAAGTTGGCACCTTTCATCGCGCCGGATGTCGCCACCTATCGACTTCTGGTGGTTGGGTTCTGCAAAGCTGGGGACTTGGTGGAGTCTTCCAAGCTCTGGAACAAGATGCTCGAGGCGGGGCTCGAGCCGGACGTGGAATCGTACGAGGAGATCGTGGTGACCCTGTTCAAGAATAACCGGTTCGAGGATGCCATGAGGATGTTCAATTCCATGAGGGACCGGAGGTTTTCCGATCTCGGGCTGCCTTCTTATCGAGTGGTGATCGCTTGGATGTGCAAAGAAGGGAGGATTTTGCATGCTCACATGTTGTTCGGCGAAATGGTGAAGAGAGGGGTTGGGGTGGAAGACAGTGCCACATTGGGGGCTCTGGTGTACGGACTTTTGGTTAGAAGAAGAGTGAGAGAGGGGTATCGAGTTTTTGAAGGGGTTAGAGAGCCAGATATAAGCTTATACCATGGTTTAATTAAGGGTTTGTTGAGGCTAAGGAAAGCAGCGGAGGCAACTGAGGTGTTCAGGGAGATGATAAAGAGAGGGGTGGAGCCTATAATGCACACATACATTATGCTGCTCCAGGGGCATTTGGGGAAGAGGGGGAGGAAGGGGAGGGACCCATTAGTGAACTTCGAGAGCATCTTTGTGGGTGGATTGGTGAACGTTGGGAGGACATTGGAGGCCACCAAGTTTGTGGAGAGGATGATGTGGGGTGGGGTGGAGGTGCCAAGGTTTGATTATAATAAGTTCTTGCATTGGTTCTCCAATGAGGAGGGAGTGGCCATGTTTGAAGAGGTGGGAAAGAGGTTGAGGGATGTGGGGTTGGTGGATCTTGGAGATATTTTCTTGAGATATGGAGAGAGGATGGCCACCAGGGATAGGAGGAGAAAAGCAATGAATGGATTGATTGAAGCTTAAAAGATAATACCGTATATTTTATGATATGTCATCGATATGATGGTGATATCACAATCTAATTGATGTTATTTATTAATTGATTTTAAGATTAATCATGAAAAAAATTTTGAACTATTTGAGAGTTTTCAATTTTTATCCGAACTTTATAATCAAGTCAACCAACTTTAAAATTTATTTCATTTAGATCTTGATATTGAATTCCATCTGTTGTCACCTAATGTCATATGACCTATTTATGTGATAGAAAGAGATGATGTAAAAGATGACATCGCTTGACAATTTTGTTATGGCAATTAAATAAAATCCATATCTAAAATTTGAATAGAAGCCATCAGGGATAGGGGGAGAAAAGCAATGAATGGATTGATTAAAGCTTAAAAGATAATACTGTAAATTTTATGATATGTCATTGATCTGATTGGGATATCATAATCTAATTAATTTATATTATCAATTGATTTTAAGATTAACCATGTAAAAGATTTTAAATTATTTGTGAGTTTTCAATTTTCAACTGAACTTTATAATCAAGTTAACCAATTTTAAAATTTATTTCATTTAGATCTTGATGTTGAATTCCATCTCTTGTCACCTAATGTCACATGATCTACTTATATGATACAATAGAAGGGGATGATGTAAAAGATGACATCGCCTGATAATTCTATCATAGTAATTAAATAAAATTTATAGCTAAAATTTGAATTGAATGACTTTACGAGTTTGACAATCAAATTGTAGTAAATTGAAGTTCGAAATGACATTAAGAACTTTCAAATAGTTCAAAATTTTTTGCATATAGAGTGTTTAGATGAAATTTCATCGAATTGCCATTAACTATGGCTTTTTAGATGCTACCAATAGAATAAGCAACGATAATTTAAACCTTATATCAGCAGTTCTCCTTGGATGGTTCTGGTTAAATTATCCTAAACATCATCGAAAGTTCTCGTCCATTTGTTATTCTGGCCATGTCGCTCTGCTCCGCTTCAAAGCGTTAATTGGCTTTGTCTTGCTTAAAAATTTGTACATAAATGAAATGGTTGCAAGACACCATATGAAGAAATTTGGCATGTTTGGGGAGTGACCACACAACTCATGCCCAAACGTTGGTTGAGATTTAGCGACGGAGCCTGGGAAAAGAAGCCGGGGTGAGGGGTTCGCGCTAGCTTACAGCATCCGACCACCCTATCTCATGCCGGTGAAAATAATGATAGCAATAATAAAAGAACAGAAACGAGACTGTAAAATTCATTCACACAGGAGAAAACATGAAAGCAGAAAAAAAGAAGAATTAAAAAAAAAAAAAAGCAGAAAGAAAACAAAGAAAAGAAGAAAAAAAATGAAAGAAAGACGAAGAAGAAAAATATATAAAAAAGAAAGGGCAGAGAGAGAGAAAGAGAGAGAGAGAGGAAAAGAAACTTATATTCCACAAGGTCAGAATTTAAAACCTCATATACAAGGATTATCACCAAATAATTGTTGCTTCATGCGACGAGGGCCCTCAACAGATCTGTTTGAGAAACGCAACCATATAACAGAATTTCAAAGCCTCCGATTAGATGATGAACCTGGTGGCAAATCAGATTGGCACTTTACATGGTGGGTTCAGTTAGCTACCGGATGGATCAGCAGCTGTATCAGATTTCTTGACCGGTTGCTTGCATTGAATTAGGCTAAGATGCTCAATACAGTTTAATCAGGACACTACCAGCTTCAATATTGTATCAAATACATTCCTTGAATAAAGCAAGAAATTATAGAGCGACCATACAATTTTGAAGGATTATATAGTTTCACACATGGTCCATAATCTTTGTGCATGCGCCATGCAGTAATACACAATGTAGGAAATATTTGAGAGATGGACAACCGCAAAGCATATGAATATGAACAAGCGGAGCAAGTTGGAATTGTTCAACAAATGATGCCTTTTGATCTTGAAAACATCAATATTTATTCCGAAATCCTAGCGCCTGGTTTCATGCAAATGACCCAGATAAATTACTAAATAAAAGTTCACCACAGCTTCAGAGGGGCAGGAAAACAATTAAAGGGAAACCAACTGATAAAAGTTGTTCATGATTCCACCTCTCCTTTGATATTGGTCAAAATTGAATACAAATAAGTAATGTACAAACTGGGATGGTCACATTTCCCCAGCAACTGCTGAACAGATTGAGCACCCTGCCAAATATTTTTTAAAAAATAACCACATTATAATTTTGCAATTTGATTGAAGATCTGATATTTAAAGGAATTCAAAAACCATGCAGCAGTTACAGCAACGTAGCAAGAAAACTGGCTAGCTGAAAACAAATACCACAATCGACATGAAGTGTCAAATGATGATCGTTCACCTTGCCCTTATTGGCTTTCTGACGTGGAAGGGAGCATCCAATATAAAATGCAATGCAATAATCAGGTTCAGTTGGGATGAAAATGGAACTGTTGGGTAACAGCTTGTTTGAGTTACAGTTGGTGGCCTAGGTCTAGATGGCTAGGTGTTGTATTGTCAACCATGATCCTGGTCTCCCAAGATTTATGATGTGGTTAGCATTTGTAGCTACTGGACCAAAGAGAGGGAAAATAAAAGAAGAGGAAGGGGGGAGATTGTGGTTATTCAAATAGATTCATGAGCTCAGAAGTGCTACGAGGAGAGATTTACCTTTCTAGTAGTCAGCACTGTACTCTAGGTTGAAGAGCATCTCTCTACGAAATTCACCGCCCATCCGGATCTTGAACTTTTGAGCCAGAGACCCTACCTGCTCATCACTATCAAAATCCAATTCTCGAGAGCAGCGTCTTCGCACCTTCTTTAACATCTCTTTCGAAGGTGTGAACCCTGCCTCAACCTGTCCAATAAGCAACCATCCCAAAACATTAGTTGATTTGTGGAAAGTGTAAATAGAATATATCACAAGCTAACAGGGCACACAGAGTGAGACTGTACCATCTCATCAACTACAGCAAGAGCAGCTTTTGGGTCCCGATTTATAATATGCGAATCAACAAGTAATGAATATGTTGTTGCATTTGGTTTCACACCTAAGCTCACCAAATGCTCAAACACTTTAGAAGCCTCAGCTGTCTGCCACAGAAAATATTCTCGTAATTTTCAAAGGTAACAGTTCAACAATTGAAAAAACTAAGATACAAAGAAGAGCCTTCTCTTTTCACTAACAGGATATGGCACCTAAAGCAACTAAATGTCGTGCTAACCTTCTTGAGTTTTCCAAATGCACACATTAAAGCATTATAAGAATGTATATCAGGTGCCAATCCTATCTTCCCAGTGATGGCCTCAAAAGTCTCATAGGCCCGGTCCAGATCCCATATGTTTGCACAACCTAATACCACACAATTAAGAGCAGCAACAGACTTGTAAGGAGGATCTGCACGGCTCAAGTTCTCCAATTGAATATACACCTGAAATTTTTTCCAACAAATAAAGTTAACAAAGAAACTCGTTCATGAAGCTACCTAAAAGCAACCTCCAAATTACATGATATAAAGAGTTAATATGATGTAATTTATTGATAAAATATAAAATAATAAATCGACCATTTAACAGCAATGGTTCCAGGAATGGTCAATGCATAGACATGGTGATCAATAACAGTCTCAGATCAGGTTAAACTTAGATTAGGCACCAAAGTGAAAATGGAGAACTATTCTAGACTGAAAAAATTGTAGAGCGATAAAGATTAGAAACATCATAATAAAAGGGAAAAACAATTCGTAAACAATCTGAATAATTCATTGTTTCTCAAAAAATTCACAAGAATTCAATCTGAAACTTGTTTTTATAGATAGCAATTAAAATGCGTAAACAGGCCTAAAACTTGAAAATCAATAATTTACAAGGAGAAATAAGTTCTCCAATTGAATATACACCTGAAATTTTTTCCAACAAATAAAGTTAACAAAGAAACTCATTCATGAAGCTACCTAAAAGCAACCTCCAAATTACATGATATAAAGAATTAATATGATGTAATTTATTGATAAAATATAAAATAATAAATCGACCATTTAACAGCAATGGTTCCAGGAACGGTCAATGCATATAGACATGGTGATCAATAACAGTCTCAGATCAGGTTAAACTCAGATTAGGCACCAAAGTGAAAATGGAGAAATATTCTAGACTGAAAAAATTGTAGAGTGAGAAAGATTAGAAACATCATAATAAAAGGGAAAAACAATTCCTTAACAATCTGAATAATTCATTGTTTCTCAAAAAATTCACTAGAATTTAATCTGAAACTTGTTTTTATAGGTAGCAATTAAAATGCATAAACAGGCCTAAAACTTGAAAATCAACAAATTCCAAGGAGAAATATGTGACCAGAGTATCTTTAATGTCAGTGAGGTCTCTCTATTGCAATAAAGAACACGAAAATCATCCTTGATTTCCTCTGGGGTCTTGTTGTATCATATGGCTCACAACTCGGTGGAAAATGATGAAGACAAAATGAAAAAAATGGACACAGTTTTGAAATCAAATATATGGATCTAATTTACTTGTGCTCTGACTCTATTATCGTATTAAATACATTTGCAAGTGAATAAATGCAAATAGAGTGGTGATAAAATTAAACATTGCCTGCCAACAAAACTATACAAGACTATTCCTTTTTTTTGTTTAGAATAGTCTCAAGTTGTGATAGCACAACACAGAATTTTAACTTATAGTGCAACCATACCGAGTCCAATGTTGAGAAGCCATTTTTGCAGCAAGCAACAACCAGTGGATATAGAGAGGTAAAAGGGGAGAAAAGCTCCTGATCAACTTCCCCAGAATTCCCATATACATTTTCAAATTCATTGAGGGCACTAAAAGCACGTTGTAGATTTCCCAATGATGCATGTGCAAATATCCTGGCAAGATAAGACTCTGGATTTGGAGCTCTTTTTTGACGCAAAGAACGCCGCAAGATTGACCAAGCAGCATCTAAAAGGGTAGTGTCATATGTTCTACCAGCAGTACCCAGTGCTGACACAAGTAACCCTTCATCCACAGAAAGAAGAACTGGTGGCCTAGCATTCTCACCACGAGCAATCCATCGAGCAAAAAACTCCAAGGAGAAGCAAACCAATTTGCTATGATCTGCTTGCAAAGCAACCTCTGCAATGTAGATGCATAAATTCCAGCTAGGGCACAAGGCTTTGTTTTGGTCCGTTGTCTGCAAGATCAACAAAACAAGCAACTAAAAATAATGAAACTGATGACAGATTGGGAGTTAAATTGATAACCACTAATCTGGTGGTGCGAGTCATAAATCCAGTGAAACAGAAGAGCAGCCCCATCAAAAGGTTCTGGAACATTTCATCAATCAGGCTTTTAAGGTTAAAACTAAATAAATAAAATTGGCTGATACCTTGCATTTCTCTATGATGGATGACAACATGTCCAATCTCCCAGCATTAACACAGGTCCGTACACAATCTGAGAAAACACTCAATGACAACATGTAGCCAGATTTCAGGGTCAAATCCAAATATTTTAGGGCAGAATCCACTTGATTCATTAAAATCAGAAGGCCTATCACCAAATTATATGATTCATCGTCTGGCAAAGTGCCTGTCTGCAGCATCCTGAAGTCAAACAATAAACAATCATTTGCAAAGGTAAAATGCACATGCTAACCCAAATAAAAAAGAGAAAAGAGAGAGTTAATAAATTGTAAGTGCTTCTACTTGATACAAAAATTTGTTCCACTGAATAAGAATTACCTTCCTTGTTGTGGTTGCTAAGTCCTATTAATTCTCCCACAACAACTTTGATAGGATCTGGATATGCCTTTTCTTTATACAGATAAATCCTCACCAGTCATTAATTAAAGTCGACCTTTCATCCAGTTATGATTCATACTACCCCAGTAAATATTAAGCATCATGGCCCAAACCTGCACACAGTGACTTTGCCTAGGTCATCATTCACAAATTAGTCCCCATGCAGGGATTGTTATCTATTTTGATGAATTGTATCTATAAGTTGTTGACTTATTTTATATCAGTCAGTAAGCAACAATGTTTTAATATAACACTGTATTTTCTTTCAAAGTATTATATTATTCAGGATCTAAAGCAGATGATGATTGATATTTGATAGACATCATCAGGTTGGAAATTATTGTAAAAATTCTAAGATGCAGTATTATTTTCTACATGTTAAATCTAATATGAAGCTCTCAACCAGTTTTATCTACTCATCTGAGTACAATGTCCAATATGTAAAGTAGCAAAATATCACATGGTACCTCTATTTTCTCATAAGAATCACTGGAGTACTCTCTCGCACTCAAATGTTTTAGAGTTCCATGAGGATCTAAAGCTTCCATGGCCTTCAAAATGTTCTATTGATCATCCCTCCAAAAAAACAGCTCTTAACTAATTGCATTATTATTGAATGAATTCCAGATGATCCATCTGAAGGATGAGTTTTATGACACCCCACCTCTATAAGTCCTCTACTTGAATTGTGTGAACTTTTAATATCCCATCTCAATATCTTGTAAAGAATACATTTCTCGATTTATAATTTTAAGTTTTTTGAAGAACCACATTGGGAGAGTTTATATTTTGAAGAACCAGTGTCAGTGCCCCGACGAATGAGAGTTGTCAAACAACAATTTAAAAGAATGCATTTGTTTAATCTGCCAACTTTAACAAAAAGATTAACCAGGATAATATATGGTTATTATTGGTTATTACTTACTACTCTCAAAAGAATTTGACAGCACAAATTGCACTAATTCAAGTTATGGGGCCATAAAGCCTAAAGTCATCACTCAAATACACCTAGCAGCTACATCTAAATACAGAGAAGCATAAAAAAACACTTACATATTCCATCGTGATAAACTAATTGCATGACAACATCATAACACCCTTGTGATTCCAACTGCATCTGACATAACTCTCAGATGCATAGATCCCTCATGAACGTCAAATTACATGTTCAGTCAAACATTTTCCACCCATCACTACTTTTATTGATCACCATCATACTTATTTCACCTTTTTCCTATTCTCAATTTTTTCTAAAATTTTCTTATCTTTTACTATTTCATAATAATTATTATCAATTGATGCATAATGAGTAAATGCATTCCACATCACAAATAATTATATCAACACTAGACACATAACTTCCTAAGCCCAACAGCCATCATGTATAAGAGAGAACTTCATTTGGTGGCATCCAGAATGTAATAGGAACAAGCTGACTTGAGTTTCAGATCTCAACTTCATATAGCATTAAGTTTTATACCCTAAAGCATTCCAAGCTAAATAGCAATGTTTACATAATGAGTGTATGTTTGTATGTATGTGCATTATATAAATATATGCTATTATGAGCTCAGGTGAATTGGGAAATCAGTCCTCTCACCTTCAAAATCCATCATAAGTCATCCAATTTAATATCTCAACCATTGAACATAATCTACAATATAAAAAAAGGCCTAGAAAACAAATTTTGGATCTTTTGGTTGTCTCTAACCTTTGTGTTACACTAGTACAAAAAATAAATGGTATCAATTGCACTAATGTAGTAAAATATATGATAATTGATTAAAAATCTCCTTTAAGGATCATGATCTATAAAGGATGGATAGATTTATATCCACCATGTTTTGATGATTAGATCATAGTAAAACATAGTATCATGCTATTAAAATCATCCATTTTGACACATACTTGATGATTAGGTTAGAGGCCATCAAAACACGAGTTTTAGCTTTTACATTTTTTTCATAATATAGATCATGTTCAATGGTTTGGATCTTCATTTGAATGGCCTATCACTAATTTTGAAGGTGAGAAAACTGATTTCCTGATTCACCTGGGCATCAATAGCATCTCTCTCTCTCTCTCTCTCTCTCTCTCTCTCTCTCTCTCTCTCTATATATATATATATATATATATATATATATATATATATCTGTGTGTGCGTGTGTGTATTAAATATTCAAGACATATTGCAACTAAGTATCCCACTTAGAGGTTATACAAAATCTTTAATCTTAAAAAAGCTTGAAGCCGACAATCAATTATAATATCAGAAGTCATACAAAAACTCTTCTAGAATATAATAAGTTGACCATCAGCTCCTAGCTCGTTCCCTGTAGATGGTAAGAGATTGCTTGAATAGTAATTGGCGAACAACATAAACTGAAACAAGTGGTCAAAAATTCAAGAGAAACTCAATCCAAATAAGCTGGCCTGCTAGCAACGCCAACTAAAGCAATCGACTAATCCCGCAAGACCATGAAGCATTACAAAAGAAAGGGAGACACGAAGTTAAAAAGTCATTTTTCCCAATTTTCTTTACTGTCAAGTGTAAATATCATGAAAGGGAATGCACGGAAACAGCCAAGTCTTCAACTTTACGTGAATTCCATTGCTGGAAATATCATAAACAGCAACCAAATCAACGCTAAAATCAAAAGAAATCCTTAGAAGCGACGCCTAAGAATCATCAAGAGAAAACAACCAAACGCCAAAATACTACTGACAATCAAGTCGGGTAGGCGATGTTATTATATCTCACCGGTCGACCAACTTCTCCGCTGCCTCGCTCTCTCTAGCCTGGTACATGGCCTTGAGCACCAAATTGTACGAGGCCGTATTAGGCGCGATCTGGTACTCCTGCATTTGGGCCACCAGATCCAAGAGCTCTCCCGCGGTCGCCCCCATCATGAGATTGGCCCTCAAATAATGGTTGTAGAGGTGGACGTCGGGCTTGTTGGGCTTGCCAGTGGCATCCAGCGACCGGATCCAGAACTCAAACAGCTGCTTAAGGTCCGACCACCGCTGCGACGTCATCCAGTCAGCAAAGACGTCCATCAGGCTAGCGACGTCCTGGGTCTGGGAGAAGGCCATCATCCGGGTGGCGGCTCCGCCGCCCAGGGGGACGAGGGACTGGCCGCCGAGGGCGACCCCTGGGCCGGTGTTCGGGACGCGCCAGTTCTCCTGGTAGAACGGGCTCCCCGTGGAGGGGTTCGGGGGGAGCGGGGCGGTGTCGGAGGAAGATGAGGGGGGTTCCTGGAGCTGGGGCTCCTGGGAGAGGAAGGGGATGCTGGAGATGGCGGCGCGCAGGCGGGTAGTGGGGCTTAGGGTTTTGTGGAGGAGGGCGTGGGCTCGCCCGAGGATAGCCACCTTCGCCGCCATGGACGATCTCGGATCTCCGGTGAGCGTTTGGCTAGGGCGTTAAGGAAGGGTTAGGGTTTTGTAGGACTGGAAATGGCGGATCGGGCTTCCATCTGGAGCGCCCCGGGAGCGAAGGCGTAGGGGCATTTATGTAATTTAGGGAAGATAAGGGAAGGGGGTATTATGGAAAATGAGGAAAATGGTTCCATGGTTGGGATAGGTTAGCTACGAGGGTAGCAAATTGGCAACCTCAGGACTGGGGATTTGAGTCCAACCTTGTTCGCCTCTTTGTGGCTCCTGCTACTTCGACTGCTTCGAACCTCTGTGTTTGTCCTTCCGTCTCAATCCCTCCGTCTCCGTACTCTTTGCCGTTTGCCCTGCTTATTTTGCCTTTTCTGAAATTTCTGCAAACTATACTGTACAAATTGTTAAATCTTTCTTAGGCCATATTTGATAAAGCTTTTAGAGAGCTATAAAGATAGAATTTTTACTAAAAACACTTTCGGATAATATAATGATATGCAGTAAAAAATTAAAAAATTATTTTAATTTTATCAAAAAATTATTTTAATTTTGCTAGAAAGCTAAAAAAGATCTATTTCTAAAAGCTTCATTTTGAATTTTTTCTCAAAAATATTTTTCATTAATATCAAAATTTATTTTGATTTTAATGAAATTTTTTAATGATCAAAATTCTGACCAACAAATCTCATAATCATATTTTATATCATTTCATATCATATTATCCAATATTATTATATTATAAAAATATTATATAATATAATAATAAATCAATAATATAATATAATGTAATATAGTATATTATTATAATAATATAACATATTATGCTATTGTAAAATACATAATTATAATATGGTATATTCATATATTGTAATATAATAAGAATAATATAGCATATTATTACAATCATAATATTATATTATTATAATAATAGTTATATTATGATAATGTTATATTATATTATATTGGTAAGATAATAAGATAATATATTAGACTATATTACATTATATTTTGTTGTAATAATAATGTACTATTAATAATAGATTATAATATCATATTATATTATTATGCTATAGTATTCAATATTATATAACATTATAATATAATAATACTTTAATAAATAATAATATATTGTATTATATTCTATTAATAATATATGTAATATACTTTAGAGATTTTTGCTTGTATACCTTTCGAAATATTAGATTTTGTATGAATACCCCACCAAAATTAATATTTATATATATACCCTTCTAAAACACTTGTTTTGTATATGTATTATTTTTTATTCTTTTCTTTTTTTTGCATATGTACTAACTCCATCTAATGTCATCTAATGTCGTTAAAAAATTAAAGGACTTAAATTAAAATGATCGAAATACCATTAATAGGTAGATATGCAAAAAAATATTTTTAAGGATATCCATGTAAATAGTAACATTGCAAGGATATTTATATAATTTTACATATTTAGGACGATATATATATATATATATATATATATATATATATATATATATATATATATATATATATATATATATATATATATATATATATATATAATATGAAAAAAATTCAGACACATCAATTAATATGATAGCCTTCATAATTCTATATTTATTAATTAATGTCATAATCTTCTATAAATTGACTTGAAAAAAAATGGTATTAGGTCTTGATTATCCAATTTCACCTTCATCAATTATTTGCTTAACAATATATAGTAAGTATTGCGAATTCTCTTGTGTCGGTTGACTCCCAACAACAGCATGGCATGCGAAGGCACTGTCTGGTTTTTGATACGGTTGGTTTTCCAAAAGAATTGGCAAAACAAAGTCAAAACTCTATTCTTTAGCATCATTGCTATCCAACGAGAAAATGGCTTCCGATGATAAATGCTCCAGGCTGGGAACTAGTCGTTCACCACGTGTATTGGGTTACATTTCTTGCAACAACCTCAAAAGATAGACCAGTCACTCAAGAGACATTGACTTCTAAGAAATAATTAATTAGCATACCATGCGCTGTTGGCCCCTTTGCCCCAACAACATCTGGATAGAAAAGCAAGTCCTTGGAAAATGATATGAGTCAAACTAGAAATGACATCTAAAACTTTCAGATTATGCACGATGGTGCATCTTGATAGGATCTAGCAACAGTGGTCCCAAATCTTGAACCTGCTAGGATTAATCTATGCTCTAAAAGTCATTGTTAAGATAATTAACTGAAATATAAATATAAGTCTGCTTTAAATATAAGCAGAATTTGTATTTGTCATTTGATAATTGCCAACTTTAAATATAAGCCAGTTTCTTATATAGCAAAATATAAGATCACATCAGAGAATTCATGGCAATCCAAATACTGAATGATGATAGCCCTCAAGTGTAGCAAAAAATATTATCTCATTGCAAAAATATTATCTTGATTATTGTAGAATAAAATAAATTGTTAGAAAAAAAAATAAGATCCATATCAACATAATCTTCACTGCTCCAGCAAAACATGCGATCAAATCTACAATTAGCAAAAGAAGAAAAAACTAAGTATAAGAATTAACTTTATATCAATAAATAAATTATGTCCGATAATAATTGTAACCGTAATCCAAATAATTTGAAAGCAAATAAGGTGCAAAAATTGTGATACGTAAATCCAATCACATACCAATCAAGATTATGGGTAGGCATTGTTGGGATATACCGACCGTACCCCTTCACGCCGACTCATCGTTGGGCCTACTTGACATACGTCCGACTCTGCCGACCGACGGCTGCCGTTACCGACCGATCGAGGATACGTCGGTCGGACAGACCTTCTTTTCTCTCTTGATCGGCTGAACTATGGAGTCCGATACCCGACTCTCGCAACGCGCCCGACTGACTGTCGGGGGGAGGCCCGAGTTTCCACCCGATGCCCCTCAACTAGCTGCCGACCTACGATCGGCCGGCTCCTTCAAATGCCATACGACTGTTGAAAACTGTCAGTCCTGACAACGGCATGCGGCACTACCGCCTAGGGGCATTATCCCACCTAAGGCATGGGTCGACCCTAGCGATTTGACAGCCCCACGGCGATTTGATAGCCTCACGACGACTCTGACAGTCCTCAGTGGGTTGACAATCCTTCGATTGTCAGCACCATTAATGACGGCGCCATACCGCGCTCCACTATATATATCGGAGAAGGCAACAGTGCGGAGAGGTCCTTTCGAACCCCTTGAATCCCTCCTCTCTCCCTCTCTCACACACTCTCTCGTTGAGTTCCTTAATTCTTGTCTGCTGTTGCCTAGTCTCCTCTCTGACTTGACCGTCGAAGGGTCCCCGTCGGAGCCACCTCCGGTCAGTGCGGACTTCTTTTGCAGGTGCTCATTCCCGGCGACCAGGCAATGAGGAGATTGGCCGCAACATATTTGGCATGCCAGGAAGGGAGAGTACGGGTTCCCACAGACGGCGCCAGAGATTGTAACCCCACGAAACTCGAAACATCTCCTAAGATGACGAGAACAAGAGCTCAACGGTCGAGAGTCACCGGATTGGCGAGGCGCTCTTCCCGTCGGGAAGAGGCCTTTCCTCCACCCTCCATGGCGGAACCTAGTTCTCCGCATCCCGCGGTGACCACGAAGGCACAGATCGCAGCGATCGTGCGGCAGATGACCGTGCTGACAGACGCGGTCAATCGATCTGGTCGCCACCCTCGCCGGCGGAGCAACCGACGGCACGATCGATGCCCTCCAGGAGCAGCCGCCGAAACCCGCATCGATCTCCGTCGCCTCCTCGGGGGCACCCGCCACAGCGCTCCCACCAAGAGGAGGGGCGGCTGCGGCGTGACACCCACCGGTCTCGACGGCCATCTCCCTCCCAGCTGGAGCGAGCGAGGAAGGAGAAGCGACCGCGAACACCGTCCGCCTCTCTCTCGGACTCCTCCGGAGACTCCACCCCCGAGGTCTCTTGGCACTGACGGATCGATGACTACGAACGCAGGTTCGAGAAAATCGACCGTCGGCTTGTCCTGCTGCAGGTGGACGGACAGAAGTCCTCGAACGACGTTGACTTCCAGACCGCCCAACCTCTCTCCCGACTCATCCTCGATGAACCGATTTCCAATCGGTTCAAGATGCCACACGTGGAGCCTTACGACGGCTCCACCGACCCGATCGACCATTTGGAGAGCTACAAAGCTCTCATGATGATTCAAGGGGTAACTGACGCTCTTCTTTGCATCGGCTTCCCCGTCACGCTCCGCAAAGCTGCCAGAGCCTGGTACTCCGGTCTTCGATCAGGAAGTATCCACTCCTTCGAGCAGCTCGAGCACTCTTTCGTGGCACACTTCAGCACCAGCCGGAAGCCGCCACGAACCTCGGACAGCCTTTTTTCCCTCAAACAGGGAGAAAATGAGACGCTCCGACATTTCATGACGCGATTCAACGTGGCCACGCTTGAGGTCTGAAACCTCAACGAAGACATGCCATTTCGGCCATGAAGCGGGGGCTGAGGGCATCCCGGTTCACTTACTCCTTGGACAAGACCCTCCCACGGATGTACGCCGAACTGCTGGAACGCGCATACAAGTACATGCACGCAGACGAAGGAGCTTCTGACCGGTGCCTGACGGAGTCCAAGGGCTCGAAGGAGAAGCGGAGGAAGGGTCGGGACCCTGTCGAGCCTAGCAGGCCCCCGTCCGACGGTCGGGTCTCACCCCTGCGGCGGAACCAGAGGTCGCCCCGACGGCGGAGTCCAAGGCCGACACGACCCAGGTATGACTCCTACACTCCTCTCTCTGTTCCTCGTGCGCAGATTTTAATGGAGATCGAAGGAGAGGAATATCTGCGACGGCCTCTGCCTCTGAAGGCAAAGGGCCTCGACCGGCGGAAGTACTATCATTTCCATCGGAGCCACGGCCACAATACTGAGCAATGCATCCAACTTAAGGATGAGATCGAAGCCCTCATACGCCGGGGATATCTCGGCAAATTCTGGAGGAACCCGCCGACTCACCCCGTTGCCGACAGGCGACCCCAACTGACTGAAGAAGCAACGACTAATCAGCCTACGACCGGGGTCATCAATATGATTTCCAAACGACTGGGCCCGGGGATGTCTGCTGAAGGGGAGCCGATGAAGTAGCCATGCCCGGACGATGTAATTACTTTTACAGACGAAGATGTTCGGGGCATCCAAACTCTCCATGACGACGCTGTTGTTGTCTCGACAACAATAGCAAATTATGATGTAAAAAGAATCTTTGTAGATAATGGAAGTTCAATGAATGTTTTGTTTTACTTGACCTTCTCCCGGATGCGATTGTTGATCGACC